>NC_083319.1:83891261-84191261 GCF_963455315.2 Globicephala melas | reverse complement strand
ATGTTTTTGTTCAGTATGCGGTCAGATTTTTCTTTTGGTTCCATTGTGAAATAGAACAGATTCACAAAACCACACATAACAAGTGAGTTTTTAGAAGGTAAACACGTTGTAACTGCCCCCTGCCTCCCTGGTCAAGAAATAGAACTTGGGGGGTCCTCCTGAGGCTCCTTCTCTGTTGCTTGTCCTGTCCCAGCACCTTCCCTCCCTGTACCAGAAATGCCTATCCTGACCTTTCCATTCGGCATTTTCTTGAATTTCTTTATGGGTTTATCACTCAAGTGGGCATCCCTGGACACCACAGTTTAGTCTTGCCCGTTTTCTTAAATTTGATATGTCTTTAAGTCTCTGAGTCTCCAGGTTCCCCCTCCATTCCTTTCTCTTTTTGTGTTTACAGTCTGTTCAAGAGCCACAGCTGTTTGACCTGGAATTTCCCACAATCTGGATAGTGTTGATTGTGTATTCATGGTTCGGTGTGGTGTATTCTTCTTTCCTCCCTATTTCCTGCAGATCCCCAGCTGATACCTAGGTGGTATTTTAATTCAGCTGTTCCTATTTCATTTGTTAATTGGAATATTTTATAAATAGATGTCAGTGGTATTGTTCATATGGCATAGGCAGGATAAATGCTTCTCCTAAGCATTGGTAATTTACTGTGAAATTTACCAATTTTCATAGTAAGGAATTATTTTCTCTCATCTTCTGAAGGTGACCGTTTAAAAAATATAAACTTGAGGATTTAAACCTTTCTGACAGGTTTCACTCAGTTGCACTTATTATCCTTTTTGAAGTTCACATTGTCCCATCTTCTTTGGCCAGTGGGGTCTTCCCCACTTTCATCTGAACCTTTTGGTTCTTTTGTCCCTGTCCTGCTCAGCCACTGCTTCACTCCACACAGTGCTTTTTCTCTATGAGGGGCTCTACCTAGGAAGGACCCAGAAAGGAGCCAGTTTCAGAGGGAGCCTCTACCAGCTCCTTTGTCTTTACCATAGACACTCTGTGGTCACTTGCTGTGGGAGTAGCAGAAACACTGCCACTTCCAGCTGCAGTTCTCCCACTGGCCCAGGTACTTTCTGGTGTAAACCTGTTGGCTCTTAGGGCTTCTGTCGTTCTCAGGTCCATCTGATGCTCCATTGCTTCCCTCTGTTTTCTTTCGATGCCCCTATCCTATGGGTCGCTGTCCGTGGTTTGTTTTTAACCGCTTGTATTTGGGGGGTCTGCAGGACTCCTTGTCATCTAGTTTTGTTCTAAATGTTTTCCAGTTTTTGAGTTTTTAAATTTAGTTGCTTTATGTAGGGACTCTGATAGATTCAAAAACTACACCACTGTTTCTACCATCTTTCCAGAATCCTCCTCTGCTTTCATATTTTACATTTAGATCTGTTGAATCGTTTCAGATGTATTCAGGTGGATGGCACAAGGTGTGGGTCCAATTTTCGTTTTCCAAAGGTGTTTCCAATTGGCCCAACACCATCTAATTCACCGTCTCAAAGTTAGTGATTTGAGGTGCTACCGTCATCAAACACTAAATTTTTATATGTACTTGGTCCTAATTTTTGGATTTTCTATTTTTGTTCCATTGGTTTGTCTCTTGATTTGCAGTGTACCACATTACTCTTAACAGCTTTTTAAAAAAACATATGTGGCAAGTTGAGTTCCTCTGGAAAATCCCAGCCAACATCTCTTTGAATAATCCTTCATTTTTTTTTTTTTTTTTTGCGGTACGCAGGCCTCTCACTGCCGTGGCCTCTCCCATTGCGGAGCACAGGCTCCGGACACGCAGGCTCAGTGGCCATGCCTCATGGGCCCAGCCGCTCCACGGCATGTGGGATCTTCCCAGACTGGGGCACGAACCCGTGTCCCCTGCATCGGCAGGCGGACTCCCAACCACTGCGCCACCAGGGAAGCCCCTTCTTTCATTTTTGATTCCTTTTTGAATTCAGATTAGAAGTATAT
This sequence comes from Globicephala melas, assembly GCF_963455315.2. NCBI lineage: Eukaryota > Metazoa > Chordata > Mammalia > Artiodactyla > Delphinidae > Globicephala > Globicephala melas. The sequence continues at coordinate 84,189,308 of NC_083319.1, read as the reverse complement.
TAGATCTTCTCAGTCTATTTGTGTCTCTTACCCTCTTTTTCATATTTTGTATTTCTGCCTTTCTGATCTGTGTTGAGAATTATTTCCTCAGAATACCTTCCAGTTCAAAAATTTTTCCTTCAGCTATGCCTTATCTGTTCTTTTTCATTTCTAAACTTTCTACTTGGCCATTCTTTATGGGCCCTTATTCCTTGCTCATGTTTTCAAACATCTTTTATTTCTCTATCAGGGTTGTTTCATATTTTCCAATTGCAATATCTGAAAACTTTGTGGGTGTTTCTATTTTGTTTCTGCAGGCTCTCCTCGATCCCTTGTTTCCTTGTGTTTTGTGCTTCTTAACTGTGAGCTACTGCTTTCCTTGGAACTTTATCTGGGGGAAGTCTTTGAGGACTGAGTCACAGTTGTATTGGATTAGAGGTCGTTTGCCTCTGCCAGTCTCAAGGAGGGTACTACAAACTCACAACCCCTTCAATAAAGTAGATTGTCGCCTTCAGGGTTTTTTTTTTTTTTGGACCACATGGAAAATATGAGTTCTAAGTATATACCTGTACAATCATCTCATGCAGTTAAGAATCCCACACTCCACACACTAGGCTTTCTTTCTGTCCCCCTTTCATTGCAAGTTTATTTCCTATTACCTTTAAGCCAAGGATGTAAACCTTTGGGGTTTCAGCTTTATATAGGCATCGCCTTCTTGACTCTCCACCTTGAGGGGAGCCCTTGTCTTTAGGGCCTGTCCTCCTGCACCTTTTGAAGCTGTGAAGGGAGAAGCCCAGAGTCTACAGGCTTCAGCAGAAGTCCTCAGGGAAAAAGCTGGCATTGATGCTTATTACCTTCAGGAGTTGATACTCCCACTTCAGTTTTGGCCTCAGATTCCTCCTTTTAGTGTCATTCATAGGCAATGCATTTTAATGTTTAATTTAATTAAAAATTTTTTTCACTTTTCATTTTGAAATAATTTAGAGTTAAAAAGAAAAACTAGTAAGAATTTCCATATATCCTCCATCCAGGTCCCCCAAATGTTAACATCTTATGTAACCACAGTACAATTATCAAAATGAAGAAATTAATACTGATATAATGCTGTATCTATAGACATTATTCAGATTTCTTGAATTGTCCAACTAATATCCCTTTTCTGGTCCAAGATCTAATCCAGGATCATACATTGCACTTAGCATTGTACTTAGTGTCTTTTAACCTGGAACCTTCTGTCTTTATCATTTATATCATTGATAATTTTTGAAGTGTTCTGGCCAGTTGTTTGGTAGAAAGCTGTTTTAACAATGCATCCTTAAAAAATATCTTTCATATTTTATCCAGCATGTCACTCACTACAGTTGGTTGTTTGGGATTTCTAAAACTGGAAGTCTTAAGTTGATTTTTAAATTATTTTCATAGACTCTTTAATTTTTTTTTTTAATGCAAAAGATGAACACATTAGGAGTCAGAATTTTAAACAGATACAAGTTATATGTGTGACTTTGCAGTGAAGCCTTGGGATCATTCATCCCTTATACCCAGGTGTCCTTGTAAGGATTTGACCTTGTACCTGCTAAGACTTCAAACAAATTGAGGAGTTCGGCAAAGGAAAGGAGCTAAATGTTCTGTCAGCTCTTTTAAGAATTTTAAGTTGAAATCATTTTTAAATTATGTCATCAAGATAGTTTAAGACCCTGCTTGCTCCAGGAAGAATTAGAAGAAAGAGGCATTAGCTCCAACTTTATTAGAGAACTTAAAGCAGTCGTTTATTTAATAAAATTGTCAACGATTTAACGTGCAGTAGTTGTAAATGAGGATCTTGCTTTTAGGTTTTATTTGTGATGTGTCTTTTTACGTCCTTTGTGCATCAAAGGATAGAGTAAGGAGGCTGGAAGCCATGTCTAGACATCAGCTCTGTAATGAGAGCTTTGGCGTCACGAAAGCTGACCTAAGTTGTGAATGGCTTTTAGGAGGCAGTGTGCTTGCAGCTAGAGGTGCAGGAACAGAGATTCAGGCAACCCACAAGGTTCACAATCATGTCAAAAGTTCCATGAGAGTACGTTTTATATTGTCCATTTCACAGGACGTTATTTCACTCTTTTACACAATTATGGAGTTTTTAGATGGTTCAGCTATCTTGTCCTTGATTAGCAGTGCAATTCCAAACTGTAATGTTACTGTGGAAGATACAGTTCTCTTTATGACACAGCTTCTAGACATTTATGTCCAATGGGACCTGCCTGGGCTGGGTTTCTCAAAATGTTTAGTACTAGAACATTATGTTGTTGTTGTTTTCCTTTTTTAGTTCTTAACGCTGAAAATCAGAAAGGAGGCACAGTAAATTTACTAGAACAGCGAGAAAAGAGGAATCACACACTCTGAACCAAACTGGAATCACACACTTTGTGTCAGAATTGAACAGAGATCACTACAAAATATTCATGAGGGATTGGATACTGTGTGAAATGTACTAAGTAAAATATCTAAAGATGATTATTGTGGAGTTTTAGTTTGTATTTACTGTGTAGGAAAATGAGATTGTCTTTGAGACACTTTTGAAGTGTCTGTATTGAGATGTCAAAATTGTCGAAATTTGTTGGCTAATAGGTATTTCATGAGAAGATCAACACCAGCAATAGAACACAGGTTCTCCTTCAAGTACGGCAGCAGTAGTTCTACTGTGGAAGTAACTTCTGACGTGAAGGAGGCCCACCGCACTTGCAGAGCTCCTTGTCCTCAGTCCCCTCTGGAGTCATTCTCTTCTCCACATGCTGTGCTGAGTGACGGGTACCAGCCCCTGTTATTTCTCCTCGGTGGGCACTGAATGATTTTTGGTTTATCTTCTTGTACCCACCTCTGGTTCTGACAATCAGTGGCCTAGAGCACTGAGTGTTAACACAAACATCACTAGCAACGGTGTTAAACAAGTCTAAACACAAAGGTGTTCTGTGCGATAATTTTTTAAAAGATTACTTGTATGATAACCCTTGTCATTAATGTACAAAATGCTTTTAAGTGACTTGTAATTTGAATACTTGTGATGTATACTTGCTTTGCTTAATATGTGTGGGCAAAGCAAAATCTTGTGTAACAAGTCCTTAGACTTTTGTGGATTAGACTTTTGACACATCAGGGGCCAAAGCAGAGCCCTGGCTGCCTGCAGCAGAACAGTGAGGGCAGCACAGTACTGTGGGGAGAACTGCCTACTTCGCTACTAGAAGAAAAGAAGAGAAAGTTAATGTTGAAAGATATATATACATCATTACAAATTTGGAGAGATTAGAAAGTCAAGAGAAATGCAATAGTTGTTTGTGTCAGTTTACATTTAGCATGTGGTAAAGGACTATCACAAAACTGATTTAAAAATCGAAAGTTAATCTGAAAACGACTAATCATAATTTACATTAATAGTGACGTCAGGTTTGACTCGAGTTGGTTCTTAAGGTAAATAGACTCTTGCCGGGCTTGTGAATGACTGGCAAAGTCACACTAATGACCTTTAGTGAGGCTCTCTAAAGGGTAGGTGGGTGGTGATGCTTACTAAAATACATTTTGAGTCATGGGATTCGAGATGCAGGGGCCTCAGGTCATTGGACATAACTAACTCCCTTGTTTACAGAGAAGAAACTGGGGCCCGGAGGAGTTCTGAAGCTTCTCCAGGCCAGCAGCCCGTGAGCTGGAGTGCCTGCGTCCCGGCCAGCTGTGGACTCCGGGTGCCACTGGCAGTCACCGAGGGCAGGTCCTGGTTTGCATTCAGGTTAAGATGTCCAGCTCGAATGCTGTGTGATATTCTCCTACCTAATCCCTAAGATTAAACTTTCTACCCAGAAAAGGCAACTGAAGAAGGGTATGAAAGTAGCTTTATGAATCTAAGTCCTTGTGCAGCCTCCCTCTGTGTCTTAGTCTTAGGGTTGATATTCTCTCTTGCTTAGCCTTTATTCATCTCATGTTTAATCAGTGTGCCTAGAGTTGCGGAGAAATAAAATACTGTTAGTTCAACTTTTAAAACTGCTTTCAGTTTTCCCTTCATCCCCTGTTGGATCCCTAAGGAAATCAGCTTGTAAACTGTGGATTAAGCATGGTGGTTTGCCTTATAAATTCAACCTTTCGTGGAATGAGATGTCATTGTAAATTTAAAAAACCATGATTTCATCTCCTGTACAGAGGCACCAAAGGGCCATTTGTTCAGGAGGTGTGTACTCTAGCTATTTCTTCAAGCAGTCATGCTTTATTACTGTTGACTTCCCTTAGGATCACAGACACCTCTTCCAAGGAATAATCTAGAGGTGTCACAGTTATTTAAAAAACAAACAAAACCTGTGTAATAAGCATCAAATAGATATCAGACCCCCAACCTTGGTCTTTTGGGTTCATCCAAAATTAAACCAGCAGGTAGTCCAATTTTTAATAGGTTTATATAAACTCTATTTGATTCACAACCCTCCTCTATACTCTCAGATGGTGAGCAGACAGGAGTGATGATTCATTTGATCTTTTTTCCTGCAGGTAGGACTGCAGATGAAGATTCCCTAAAGCAATTTTGGATTAGATTTCATGAATTATCTTAATCACCACACACAGTATATACCTTCGTGTGATAGAATTTGAGAAACAAACCATTATCTGTTAAGTCAGTATGCTGTCATTAAATAACTAGATTGATAACTAGCCTGATAGTTTTAATTGGTAATAGGTGGCTATCTGTTCATAGTAGAACTTGGAATGGTGAAAGAAAATTGTGATTTCAGGGTCCTTTAAGGTCCAGGGGGAATTGGTCTATTCCCACTATGTATTTTAGCCTAAAAGAATATTACAAATAAATGATAATTTATAGGACACTCAACAACTTCTAACACTTGTCTTTGAAATAAGTTTGAAAACAAATATATACATTTTAAAGTTTCCATTAACTGTGGGTTATATTAACATTTTTTCACATAGTTAGCTTAGACTGAAAATGTTCATTAGTGTTAGAAAGTTGGGGAAATGGCTTATCTCGTGTATTTAAATGTTTGTATGTTTGTGTACTATTTCAGCTCAGAGGGCAACACTGAAAATGTACTAACTAAGCCACTGTTCCGTAACAGCTGGTTTGTAAAATTCTGGTAACATATACACTGAAGGATTACGCAGTAGTTATCTTGCCATGCACTTAAAAAAAAACAAAGAAACAAAAATACTAAACTAAAATGCTTCTGTCCTTGTTGGTGCGCCTGTGAAACACATCTCTGGGGAAGTTACATGACTTGAAATATTCTCATCTGTAAACTATATATAAACTTAAGGTGACATTCTTATAAACCAGGACCCTAACCAAGACAAAATGCCTATTTTTAATCCACAAATGCCTATTTTTTATCCTTACTCCTTAGAATAAAATTAAATGTTCTAGGGACTTGCCTGCTGGTCCAGTGGTTAAGACTTTGCCTTCCAGTTTAGGGGGTACGGGTTCAATCCCTGGTCAGGGAGCTAAGATCCCACACGCCTCGCAGCCAAAAAACCAAAACATAAACAGAAGCAGTATTGTAACAAATTCAATAAAGACTTTAAAAATGGTCCACATCAAAAAAAAAAAAAAATCTTAAAAAGAAAAAAAGTTCTAAAGTAGAACAAAAATCCTGAGTCAAATGACATAGGCTTAATACTTCATACCCCTACAGAGATTCTAATACTGTGGGAGTGCTTGGTAAATATTTGACTATTTAAAGTCCAAGTAAATGACTGTGACTGACCAGTGTTTTGCCTTTTAGAATCTTTATAAACAGATTTAGATAAACAAGTGCCTTTTTAGAATGAATGTTAATAAACACATGGGAATTAGGATAAAAAACTCAAGGCTTATTAAGAGGTAAGCCGGAGTCTTTGTGGAAGAGCTCCTGATGTTAGAGCTTGCTTTTTACTAACTTCTCTCTCTTAAAGCTGTAATGAAGTGCAATGGAACCTCCAGTGTAATGTAACATGTCTGCTTTATCCAGAAATCAAACCTTCACCTGAATGTTTTAACTCAGTCCAAAAAAGCTGCTGCATTATCAACATTTAACATCTGAGCATCATTTAAAAGAGTAGTTCTGTGACCTTAACCAGCAGTCTACAACTGCCAGTTTTTTCCCTGTGAAGGGTATCTTGGTATAATAACATCCTTACTCTTGTTTTTTGAGATGGGTTCATTCAGAAGTTATTCGGGAAGTCAACAGATGACACATCTGTGGTCAAAACAGAGCACCACACTTTCCTTTAAACTTGGCTTAATGTTTGAATTCTAAACAGAGGTTGCAGGTATTTTATCTTTGCAGTAGTTTAGAAATTCAGAGTTTTACATAACTTTATGTGATCCTGGAAAAGCTGATACATTCTCTTTTTAAATAGAAGGCAATGTTAGCAGAAAAAAGTCTGAAAAAAGAAAAAACAGAAAAAAGTCTTATAGTGTAAGTGAATGCAACTTCTTCACTTCACTGGAAGCAAACTGTTTAGGGGTAAAGCTACCAGACTCCCAACTTGCCACCTCCAATTTCCTACTTTCAAATTCCTCTGCACTCTTAGTGTCCTGTGTTCTCACCATCAAGTGTCTCTGCTATTAAAGGGAACCCCGGAGGCCTTGTTTTACCTCCTCTATTCAGTTTTCCAACAAATTGCCTCCAGGATGTCTTTTACATTTTTAAAAGATCCACATCCCGTTAATTGAGCGAGCAGGTTCTGGAACAATGAAGGCCTTTTTCTCAAGTTTATACTACAGCTGAGAAGACAGAAACAATTAACTATTTAAATTACAACTGAAAATGCTAAGCACTTTTAAAGGGTTTGGCCTAAACCAGGAGATGGAAATGCCTTCTCTGAAGATGTCACATTTCAGCTGAAACTCTAAGGATAAAGGGAAGCTATCCAAGAGAAGAGGCTTGCTGGTCAGAGGAAAAGCAACAGAGCTGCAGCTTGAGAAGCCAAGGGGAGAGGGCAGAAATGAAGTGGCCAAATTGGGCGTCGGTGGGTGAAGACTATATCATTAACCAGAGAATAGTGGATGTTTTACCATCATACCAGCTCCTCCGAGGCAATGACTCTGTCTCCGTTACTTCACCCCACTCACTCACACCTCAGCTTACTCTCCAGATTCTGCCCCACCTCTTCAAGAAAGGTCTCCCTGTTGTCGCCAGCAACCTTTTTGTCAGATCCAATGGGCCCATTTTGGTCCTTATCTTAGGCCTTCCAGTTGTTTGTGGCCCTGCATTGTTTATTTTCTGGCTAAATCTCCTTTGCATGCTTTTGCGTAGCCGGAGCGGAACTCTCCTAAACTTTTCTAAACAGGGTGCTCTTTGACCAATAACTGAGGTAATGTTTTAGAAAAGTCAGAGTCTTGAAAATAGTGACATAAAAACTTTGCCAGAAGGTGGCAGGGCATGATTTTAAGGTGCTCAGTTATGTTTCATCGACCTGCTCCCCCCACCTCTGTTCCCTGGCCCACTCTTAGAACTTGGCTGTCCCAACTCTATTCCTTGGGACCAATCTCAGGCTCCCTGAGCAATTGCAACCCCCAGTCCAGGCTTTAGTTTACATCTTTGCAGCCACTTAGTCCTCAGTTCATGTCTACCCAAGAATGCACCTTTCAGCTCCACACCAGACTACTTGCTGTCTTCACTAGGATGTCTTTCAACGACATCTCAACAGGGAATTCCCTGGTGGTCCAGTGGTTAGGACTCCACGCTTCTACTGCTGGGGGGCCTGGGTTTAACCCCTGGTTGGGGAACTAAAATATCGCAAGCCACGCAGCCGGAAGAAAAAAAAAAAAAGACATCTCAGCATCTAAAACAATCTTCATCCCCAAACCTTGTCTCCTATTTTGCCTATATAAGCAGTGGCACCACTCCAGTTATCAAAGCCATAAAACCTACAAATCATCACCCTTGATTCCCACAGACTCACCCAATCATTACCAAGTCCTGTACCTCCTTTATCTTTTGATTCTATTCACTTTCCTCTATTCCCTCTGCCACTACCTTAATTAAGACCAGCCATCATTTCCTCTCACCAAAGGAGCTTCCCTGCCTACAGCCTTGTCCCCTTTTGAACCAGCAGTCTTGAGCAAGCAGATCTGATTTGATCCTTTTGTTTCCCCGAATCAAACCTTTTAGTGGTATCCACCAACATCAGACAGTCAAATTCATTCACCTGGCTTCCCAGGTTCTGGAGGACCTGGCCTCCCCTTACTTCTCAAGCACATCCCTCCAGTCCCTTGTCCTGCTCTATACTTTAGTCAAACTGCCACCTTCTCATCTCAGGCTTGTGCACATCTGTGTTCCAGTCTAGGACCCCTTTAACAGCTAATGCCTCTTAACCTTTGGGACCCAGATGAGATGGAGACTTTCTCTGTAAATCTTTTATGTAAGGTGGTTCTCCTACACCAGCATACTGCGTTTCCCCAGGATAAACACCTGTCTGCTTTTCTGCATTCTTAAGGTTGTTAGATCTGTGAGGGGAGAGGCGGTCTTATTTACCCCATCATTTTTTTTAGCACCTCGAATGGCAGATATTTTAAAAGTTCTAAAAAATGTAACTTTCAGCTTTTCTGATTAGAAACCTGCAGTTAAAACTTAGGAACAATCTGCTCTTAAGAAGACCCACTCCTGAAAAAACAGCCTTAGGTGCTCTCTAATTAGGCAGAACACTTGCTCAGTAACCTTCATTTACATTAGCTGACCTAATTAGACATCATTTAAAAAATGCCAGAGTGCCCTCTTAATCCAACAGTCCCTGGTGGCCCTGACCCCACATTCTTCTAGCTTGCCTCAGGCTCTTCTTGGTGGTCTGCAAAATCTTGCTGTTTTTTATCCTCTATGCATTTTCTTTTAATTCTTTCTTCTACTGCCTCTTTTCTACCATTTCTTTGTCTTTTTTGTTTGAAGTGTTCAGAAATTACCAGCCAGAAACAGTGTTCCTTCTCAAAAAACTAACCAAATAGCTAACAACAGGTATATTCTTTATCTCTTCATAGCTCAAGTTTCTACTGTACAGCCTACTTTATTTTTAAAGACTTCTGGATTCTGAGATTTCCAGATGCCTACTGGCTGTTCCTGGATGACACACGTGTCGCCAGTCTACTTCAACAGCCACGAAGGAGGGGGTCAGGAAAGTTCTTACTCTATAGCCGACAAGATCTGCTCAGGTTAGCTGCTTGCAAATATTTCCAGAAATAAAGTTTCAATAATCACATTTGCAAGAAAGGTGTCAAGTAAGAATTAGGATATTTGAAACTCAGAAACCACAGAGCAAATATAAAATGGTTGCTAGTCTTAAGCCAAGCCAAAAGTCAATTTAAGTTAGGCGCAGGGTAGCTCATTCTGCTAATAGTATTGCTTCCTGTGGAGGAGAAGGAAAGGCCCCCAGAGGCCATGGCAGCTTGACACAGAACAGCAGAGCAGAGACAGGAAGAGGAACTGGCAGCAAAGGAAGAAGGGTGAAGCCACTGGCACTGGGCATTTGTAGGTATAGGTGATTTAAGTCAATTTTCAAAGCCAGAGGATGCTGGAAAGACCCTGATTGAAAATGTCTGATGGGTTAAACTGTGAAGTAGTAAACAGAAAGGAGTATGCCGTGTTGAAACCTAACTCTAAAAATGAACAAATCTATACAGTCTTATCTTCTGAATGTCACTAGCAAACATGATGTGTAATCTTTTAAAAGTGCCAAAAGTAACAGTTAAAGGATTAAAAAAAAATCTATATTCTGACAGGTATATAATTTAAGATACCATGACACATAAAATCACAATCCCCGTATAATTTAGTCTCCCTATATAGCTAGGAGGCCCCCCAAAATCCCTTTAAAATGTATTTTGCCCAAATCCCATGTGTTTAAAAAATCCCTTAATTTGAAACTTCTTTTGGATAATGTTTGAACTACTCAAACATTAAGAGTAATAAACACCTTCAATTCTTAACATGTATCAACACAGTGCTATTGTTTTTCATCTCCAGTAGTGCATTTTTTGTCAAGAAATTTATTAACCTTTACAAACACTATTTTCACTCAATCATTCATAAAAAATGATTTCTGAGTAAATCTGTAATAAAACCATATAATGTTCATCAATGCATTCAATAAGACCAGTTTCATCCATGGAACATAATAAACCACTTTAAAACAGCAGTTTTCATTCACGTCATGTAAGGCTGTCAAATTAAAAGTATTCCTTATAATGGGTTGTTACCCAAGAAATCCATTTCACTTCATGTAAGACTGATGGATAGATCCTCTAAGAGTAGAATCTGTAAGTAGACTTCACCTCTTTGGTCACCTTTTCAGTCTCTCTTTCAAACAAGTTTCACAACAGGAAAATATTTGTGAGCAGAGAAATCAAATTCAGGAGGAACCTGTAAAGAAAACAAAGTCAATTTATGTATCTTATACATATTCAGACAGTAAACAAAATAAAGACTACTATAATTTTAGAGTTTCTCATGTTTTTAGAGACAAGGCAGCACAAAAGAGATTTAAAAGAAAATGATGTAGCTTATCTCTGGTTTATGAAGGTCATTAGAAAACATGCTGAGCAGCGGTTTTCTAACTTCAGAGAATAGTTAACAAAGGAAAATGGACTTAAATTACAGGAAAAGGTCATGGGCCAGCAATTCTTTTTTTAGTTCCAGGGTCGCTGATACTCCTGAGCAATGAAATGAATCACTGCTAAAGCAGAGCAGGAGATAAGAGAGATCACAGAAAAGTAATGGGAGTAAACAAACAGACGTTACGCATATAATGGGCAAATGCCACCAAAAATGCCTCGGTGGTTGGCCTCTTCTGCACTGAATGTTGATACAGCACTAATGATACAACAGCATTACCAATGGAAGCTTACAGAATCTTCCATGGCCTGAGCCATTAAAGGCTCTAATTATTGAAGCATTCACTTTTCTAAAGGCAGATGACTTTTTAAATAACTCTCCCATAAATTTGTTTACACACATTTTCTTTTATTACCTTAAGTCATTCAGTAATTTACATGGAAGCAAGACTTTAGAGATTTTAAGTCAATAAAATCTTTAAGTTTCAAGGAAAAACAGCAAGCTCTGATCTATTTTCTGCCACTGAATCTCTTTTAGAATAGTTTTTATGAGCGTTTTGACTTTTTTGTAATATTTATTCATCTTACTGAAAAAAAAATGAAGTTTTACAATAAATTAAGACCACTTATTTTCCCTACAATATACTTACCTTAGATTCCTTTTTGTGTCCTCCTGCCAATAACTTCACAACCACAAAGTTGGGTTTGGCAACCTTTAAAATTCTATTGACCTAAACAATGAGCAACATTAAGCTATCAAAACATAAAATTCATAGTCAAAATTTATTGATTTATAGATAATAAGAGGAAATTGGCACGATGTACGTGTTGCTATTTTATTAAAATATTTTATTAAAAGGCAATTTAAAAACATGAACACCATCATACGTCTTTTAGTAACACAGAACTCTAGTAGTCAACCATGAAGACTTGAAAGGGCTACTGTATCTCTTTTTCATTAAAATGAAAGATATTACACTGCAAAGTCCTACAAAGACAATACAATGTAGTGTTTGGGGCATGGACTCTGAAGTTAAGCTGTCCGTTTTCAAATTCCAGCTTTGCCACTAACTAGCTATGAAACCTCTGGAAGTTTTCTAACCTCTCTGTTCCTTAGTTTCTTCATCTGTAAAAATAGGGATAATAATTTACCTTTCCCACAAAGATTTGTTCTGAGGATTAAGTGAGTTAATATATATTATGAGCTGAGACCCACACCTGGCAGGTAATAAGTGTCCTTTAAGTGTTAACTGTTACTTCTGACAACCATTTGTCTAAAAGACTTCTGAACACATGAATAACAATGGAATGAAATATTCACTTCTCTTAAGAGGAAGTAATGGGCAGCTTGAAGGAAAATAAGTTCCCATTGCCCTCTTAGTGACCTCACTTGACACATCACCACGAGTTCAGTAACTGCTTCTCCTCAGCTCCAGATCACACATCCACTTACCTACACGACTACTCCATTGGGACATCCAAAAGCCATGTCCAAAACTGAGCTCCAGACCTTCCCAGCCCTGTCTACCCCATGCTCCAGCCTACAGTCTTCCCTACATGACTCAATCTACCCTGGTGGTGCTCAGGCCAAAAACCTCAAAACCATCCTTGACTCTTTTTCTCTTACCCCACATCCAATCCATCACCATCAATCAATCCCATTGACTAGGCCTTAAAATTCACAGAGGACGCAATCACTTCGGATCCACTAGCACCACCACCTTTCAACTGGATCATAGCTATGGCCTCTAACTGGCTCTCCTGCTTCCACCCTTGGTCCCACCACAGTCTATTTTCAGCACAGTGGCCAGAGTGATCCTTTAGAACAAAAATCAGATCTGGTCACATCTCTGCTCAAAACTCTCCAACAGCTCACCCCCTTGTTCACCTCACTCCAACACAAAGCCCTTGGCGGGCTTCTCTGGTGGCGCAGTGGTTGAGAGTCCACCTGCCGATGCAGGGGACACGGGTTCGTGCCCCGGTCTGGGAAGATCCCACATGCCGCGGAGCGGCTGGGCCCGTGAGCCATGGCCGCTGAGCCTGCGCGTCCGGAGCCTGTGCTCCGCAACAGGAGAGGCCACAACAGTGAGAGGCCCGCGTACCGCCCAAAAAAAAAAGCCCTTGGCTGTTCCTCAAATACAACAGGGCACACTCCTACCTCTGCACCTTTACACATAGTGGATCCCTCTGCCTAGAAGGCTCCATCCCCAGAGGGCCACGTGACTTGCTTCTTCACCTTCTTCCAGGGCTTGCTCAGCGGCCAACTTATTTAAAAATGTCTAATCCCCTCCACCTGCCTCCTTGTAGCATTCACTATCCCTATTCCCAGCTTGATCTTTCTTCATAGTACTTATGATCTTCTAATACACTATATAACATTTATTTATTTACTGCTTGCCTCCCCTGCCCCCAGGAGGGCCCAGATTTCTGTGTTTTTTTCCCTGCTGGAACCTACCAGAGTGCTTAGGACCTAGTAGGCACTCAACAATATTTGTTGAGTTAAATAAATGAAGTCCACTAAAAGAAATATTCCATCTATTACAGGCACCTTCCTCTAATTTTTATACTCCCCCCTTTTATTTTCTTTCATTACGTGACTATATATGATTTTTTAAAAAAGTCATCTCTCTCCTACCCCTCTTCCCTAAGGCACTTAGCAACCCTCCTAAGAAGCAAACACTGTTATTAATTCTTATGTATCTTTTCAGAGATATGTTATATTCATATAATATTGCCACACATACATGTAGTCTTCCTTTCTTCCCCTTGACTGAAAGGGCAGCATACTATACATACAGATTTTAAGCTTGCTTTTTAAACGTCTTATATTCTGAAGAACATTCCATTACAGTAAATAAATATCTTCCTTGTCCTTTTTAGGGCTGCACGGTACTCTACTGCACGATGAAAAGTCATGTAACAGTTCCCTCTGATGGACACTAAAGTTTCCTCATTTTTTTACTATTACAAATCCTGCTGTAATAAATACTCTTGTATATTCATCATTTCCCACATGTGCACATGTATCTATAAGCTAAATCCCAAGAAGCAGAATTTCTGGGCCTAAGGACATGTGATTTTTGACAGATTGCTAAAATACCCTTCCATGGAGGCTGTACCAAGATATACTCCACAAAATGGTCTGTGTTACAGGTAACTCTCATTTACAGAATAAATGCATTTCAATAAAATCAGGTATAAATTATGAAACTAACAAAAGGCTGAAACAGTATTTTATATTTTACAAGTTCTAAACTCTGTAGAATGATACTCAAAATAGTCTTCAAAAACAAGTCTTTATTTTAAATGGTCAAGTGGAATACAGTTATTTTTACTTCCTGTGATAATTGACCAGATCATTTTTTAGACTTAAGATTTATATAATTATATTTTAATACAGTAAACTATAAATCAAAAATTTTAAATCTTAACAACTGAACTGTGCATCAATCTGGATCTTATTTCTATTCCTTCTGCTTACTTTATGGTTCTAAGTCTTCATTTCTCTTTGCATTGATTTCTAAATGTACACAAAGGAGATATTTACATCACTTCTTTCATCAAATAATTTTAAGTCTGACAAGGTTAGGTTAGCAAAGCTATTTGAAATCCTTAGCAGAAACACTGACAGGCTTCATTTATTAATACTATAAGGTTCCTTTTATAATTAAACTGTACTGTCATCCAGTAGTAAGATAGGTACTTCCTGCCAAGCTTTTCCTCTAGAATTACTGTGACTGCAGTCTTACCTCATGGTCTGGGTTTGGGATATTTTCCAATATCATTTTTGCCTGCTGAAAGTGCTTACTAGCTGCCACATACAGTTCTGGAGACTGAGGAGGAGGGCTATATTTATTAAGGTCAGACATTTCCTAAAAAAAAGAAATACTATTATTTAAAACATGCTTAATATGAAAAAACTCTAAAATACCTTTTTTTAATTAAAGAATTCTACATTGATTATCCATTCACATACAGACACTAAAGCAAACATTTGGCATGTCCCTATTTTTTTTTTTTTTTTTTTTTTGCGGTACACGAGCCTCTCACTGTTGTGGCCTCTCCCGTTGCAGAGCACAGGCTCCGGACACGCAGGCTCAGTGGCCATGGCTCACGGGCCCAGCCGCTCCGCGGCATGTGGGATCTTCCCGGACCAGGGCACGAACCCGTGTCCCCTGCATCGGCAGGTGGACTCTCAACCACTGCGCCAACAGGGAAGCCCCCTATTCAATTTTCAACCTTCATATACCACACCTCATATTATTCTCATATTTAAATAACTGTTAATGTGATTAGTATATCCAAAATCAAATAATTTTCCTACTATTTAAAACTGCTATTTTATTACTTTATCCCATTGATCCAATACTAGTTTGACTTGACTATTTTAACAAAATGGCTAGGTACGAACAGCCCATATCCAAGGAGGTCTAAGACTAACTATTTTACAATTATTTTAAGGAGCAGGTTCACCTTGAACTGCAGATAGTGCACTGGCGGTGGTGTCATTACACTGTTGAATGGAGCAAATCTGTGCTCGTATCGAACTTGTTCACTATCGAGCTCAAACTTGGGTTTTCGTACTTTGCCATCCATGTCAAATGCTACCATGGTCTACAGTAAAAAAAAAGAGAGAAAAACAGATGGTATTAATATGAAAATGTGAACATCCTCATTAATACAGAATAGAAAACAAGAAACAGCTATTTACACATAGTTAATCAAAAAAAGGCTCAGAAATCAGAAACAGGGAGAGAAAAACTGACTTTAGTATTCATTTTGATATCCTGAGCCACCTTTTATACAAAAAATGTTCAAGTTCCAATATCTACTATATTACTAATTTTCCTAGTGAAATGATGCCACATGCACATTATTCTTCCTAATGCTTTTATAATAGCTTTGAAACCTTCAAGTAAAAGCTCCTGAAGAGAAAGTAGAATATAATTTTTATAAGAAAAGCATTGGTCCTGTTTTTCAAACAGAAGTCCATATTGTTTTATGTATTTTAATAAGTTGCCTTAAATAATTTCTTGAACTGCCAAGCACAACTTAAGAGTTACTAACTCCTGAAAATGGCTGCTTTGCTTAAGCCATTTACTGTGGAGCTTGCCCCATTCCTAATACACTTCTAAAAAAAATCCAGACCCCATCTCTTCTAAGAAACCTTTCCTGATCATCAATCAGAAGTAAACTCTTCCTTCTCTTAGTACCTATGCCACATATATGTCACCTGGCCTGTCATTAACTAGGCACGTGACACAAGGATCACATCTGATTAGACTTGGTATGCTGCAATGTAGCCAGTACAAGATATCTGACACATGACAAGGGTTCAATATTTGTTAAACAAATTAGTAAACCACTAGACTTTGAAAAAAGGTAATTTTCAAGCAGATAGTAAAAATAAAGGTGAAATTAGAACCTGGAAAGAATCACAGAAGAGGGTTCATTTTATTGGGCTGGCCAAAAAGGGCCTTCGGTTTTCAAGAAAAAATAAAAGACACATTTTTCATTTTCACCAAGAACTACATTGAACAACATATTTACCCTTTCTGTTCCACTACCTTCTGCATTTTTCAGGCAACTTCATAATTCCATCTTCCCAAAACTTTTTATCTTTTTGAGCAAAGAACTGTTCCAGGTGCCTTTCACAGTCTTCCAGGGAATTGAAATTTTTTCCATTAACAGCATTTTGTAAAGACCGAAATAAATAGAAATCCGAAGGTGCAATGTCTGGTGAATACGGTGGATGAATCAGAACTTCCCAGCCAAGCTGTAGCAGTTTTTGCCTGATCATCAAAGAAACATGTGGTCTTGCGTTATCCTGATGGAAGATGATGCGTTTTCTGTTGACTAATTCTGGATGCTTTTTGTCGAGTGCTGCTTTCAGTTGGTCTAACTGGAAACAGTACTTGTTGAAATTAATCGTTTGGTTTTCCCGAAGGAGCTCATAATAGAGGACTCCCTTCCAATCCCACCGAATACACAACATCACCTTCTTTGGATGAAGACCAGCCTTTGGTGTGGTTGGTGGTGGTTCATTTCACTTGCCCCACAATCTCTTCCGTTCCACATTATTGTACAGTATCCACTCCTCACTGTCCGTCACCATTTGTTTTAAAAACGGAACGTTTTCATTATGTTTAAGTAGAGAATCCCATGCACAAATACGGTCAAGAAGGTTTTTTTCGCTAAACTTATGTGGAACCCAAACATCAAAGCGATTCACATAACCAAGCTGCTGCAAATGATTTTCAGCGCTTGATTTGGCTATTTTGAGTATGTCGTCTATCTCCCGCGTAGGATAACGTTGACTGTTCTCAATTAATGTCTCAATTTTATCGCTATCAACTCCAACTGGTCTACCCAACCATGGAGCATCGTTCAGCGAGAAATCTCCAGCACAAAACTTCGCAAACCACTTTTGACACGTTTGATCAGTCACAGCACCTTCTCCATACACTGCACAAATCTTTTTTTGCGTTTCGATTGTGTTTTTACCTTTCTTGAAATAATAAAGCATAATATACCAAAAATGTTGCTTTTCTTCCATTTCAATATTAAAATGGCTACACAAAAATTCACCAATTTTGATGTCTTTTTTTAAATGCACACTGAATATGACAGCTGTCACATACAATCTAACAAAATTGTTTCGAATGAAGTTAAAGACAACTAAGTGCTACCAGAGCCATCTTACAGAAAAAACTGAACGAACTTTTTGGCCAACCCAAGAATTAAACAATGTAATAGCAATGTAGCAACTTACTTTAAACATTCCAGCACACATATTCTGATATGCCTGGCTCATTGTGATCTCTCGGCTCAATGGGCGAACTGTAATTAGAAAGAAAATCATCCAAACTCTTTCCCTCTTCCTCTTGCATTACTGCAGGAGAAATCTAAATTTTAAAAAAACCTTCTTTCTACCTTGTTTACTAAATTAAAATTTCAAAGTTTGTTCCTACAGGCTAAATTTTATTTTATGGCCCAAATCTACAAATAATAAAATATAGCAAAAAGTTTAAACAATAACTGTGTTCCCAAATAGTTAAAACCACAAGATTTTAGTATGAATTAATTGTAATTTCTTCTCAAGTCACAATACAGGGACTTCTTTTATAGGAAAGCCATGGATACAAGTCATTTAATGACCCACCCAAAGTGTTGAAATCTGAAGGGAACACAAAGCATTATTTTGTAACAATTGTAGCCTATCTGTACCCTCCCATGAGTGATTAACAGGGGAGTCCCTCTGAAACATTTCTTTCTCCTCATGGTCCTTGGGCAGTATGCTGAAGTGCTCTGTGGTCATCCTTCTGTGCTGACTGTAACAGCACAACTCCAGATTTCCTTCCTTCCTGAACTGTCAGCCTTCTGTCAAAAGAGTATCAAAAGTCTCCTGCTGTCTTGTTCCTTAACCTATCTTATTCCATGTGGCTACTTCTTCTTGTCCTAAGGTCCTTTGACACATGAAATAGCAAAGCAGTAAAAGAAAAGCAAGAAAAGGAACCAAAAGGTTTGTACCAATATTGTGACTCAGTTTGTACCCTTATACCTTCTGAAGAGAAGATAGGTGAGAATTAAAATATAATGACTAATTCACCCATTAAAATGCACAGGTAGCTCACTCCAATGTTACTTATTTCTTAAGTTTAAAAATAATTCACAGTCTCATGCAGCTCAATATTAAAAAAAGAAACAACCCAATCAAAAAATGGGCAGAAGACCAAAATAGACATTTCTCCAAAGAAGACATACAGATGGCCAAGAGGCACATGATAAGCTGCTCAACATCACTAATTATTAGAGAAAAGCAAATCAAAACTACAATGAGGTATCACCTCACACCAGTTAGAATGTGCATCATCAGAAAATCTACAAACAACAAATGTTGGAGAGGGTGTGGAGAAAAGGGAACCCTCTTGCACTGTTGGTGGGAATGTAAATTGATACAGCCACTATGGAGAACAGTATGCAGGTTCCTTAAAAAACTAAAAATAGAATTACCATATGACCCAGCAATCCCACTACTGGGCATATACCCAGTGAAAACCATAATTCAAAAAGACACATGCACCCCAATGTTCATTGCAGCACTATTTACAATAGCCAGGTCACGGAAGCAACCTAAATGCCCATCGACAGATGAATGGATAAAGAAGATGTGGTACATATATTCAATGGAATACTACTCAGCCATAAAAAGGAACAAAACTGGGTCATTTGTAGAGAAGTGGATGGACCTAGAGACTGTCATACAGAGTGAAGTAAGTCAGAAAGAGAAAAACAAATATCATATATTAACACATATTTATAGAATCTAGAAAAATGGTACAGATGAACTGGTTTGCAAGGCAGAAACATAGACACAGATGTAGAGAACAAACATATGGACACCAAGGGGAGAAACGGGGTGGGTGGGGGTGGGTAAGATGAACTGGGAGATTGGGATTGACATATATACACCAATATGTATAAAATAGATAATAAGGACCTGCTGCTGTATAAAAATAAATAAAATTCACAGCACCTTTCTTTTTTTTTTTTTTTTTACCTTTCTTCTTTTTTTTTGTTTTTTTACTACTACGGCCTTTCTGCTGCTCTTCCATTATCCTTTCCTCTGCCATCTGAGAGCCATCGGCACGACTTAATGTTGACATCAACCATGCATAAAGGAATTCAGAGAGATACCTTAATGGAAAGAAAATGTTAGTTAATGGCAGATGTCTAAATGAGATAGCTTGGTCAACGCAAGTACTAGTATTAATAAAGAGATATTTTTTATAATGCTTTAAAAGTTTTTTTCAAAAACAAAATTATTCAATTAGATAATTGACAGATTAGATCTTACAAGAAATGGGCATTACAAATGATTAACTTTCCCTTACTTGTTGCCACACAATACGGAAAATTTTGTTTAATTTCCTACAATGATATGAGTTTTACAATTTTTCTAAAGATTTCTGGTGGGGAGGGACAAATTAGTCGTATAGGATTAACAGATACAAACTACTATATATAAAGTAAGATAAGCAACAAGGATTTACTACACAGCACAGGGAATTATACTCATTATCTTGTAATAACCTATAATGGAACAGAATCTGCAAAAGTACTGAATCATTTTGCTGTACACCAGAAACTAACACGATATTGTAAATCAACTATACTTCAATTAAAAAGAGATTTCTTGATAATTATGTATATATATGTAAATCAAATGAATGGCCATTCAATTGTTTTTACTATATCAATATAGGTCACATTTCTCCAAAACCTATTAAGTAAATGTCTTATTTTGTTATTAATTACAAAAGGAAACAAATACAGAAAAAATTATAAACATGCTAGCATATAATTTACTTGAGTTTATTCAATAAGGAAATGTGATACAGATTATTCCACCAGATACTAAATTTTCATAAGTTTAAACTAACAAACAATACTTTCTCTTAAGCCAGAAAAGCAGTTTAAATCTAGGATATGAATATATATTCTTTAAATAAAATTAAGGACCACTACTACATTAATGAAAATCAAAGATTTATAAGAAATTTTATTATAATCAAGTTTGAGTGTATGACACCTATTCCCCCAATTTTTCAAACAGTTATAAGGCAGGTTATAATATTAAAACACATTAAAAAAAAACATAAAAAAGAACATTTTAAAGCAAAACAAGGGAATTCCCTGGGAGTCCAGTGGTTAGGACCTGGCGCATTCACTGCAGTGGCCCAGGTTCAATCCCTGGTCAGGGACTAAGATTCTGCAAGTCATGTGGCACGGGAAAAAAACAAAAACAAATGAAAAGATACACCTGGAATGACTTAGATACTGTATCTTAAAGCTAAACAGCACTACGCTTCCTGGCAGTTAAAGCAAACCAGTATATATATATATATTTTAAAGTATATAATTTCACATGGAGAGAAAATCATTCCTGGCAATGAATTTAAGAAAAGCATTCAATATAGTATACTTTTATAGGATACAAATGAATTTTTTCCCCCATCACACTACAAAATGAGGGTTTGTAACCTCTCTTAACTCAATGAGAAGACTTTTTTTTTTCTGCCCTGCGGACCTTAGTTCCCTGACCAGGGATCAAAGGCATTGCCCCCTGCAATGGAAGCGCAGAGTCTTAACCACTGGACCACCAGGGAAGTCCTGAGAAGATTTCTATAGGGAACTAATGATACCTTTTACCTTTTAACTATCTAACCGAAGGACAGACGAGTAAAGGGGATAGCTGGCACAATTCAGGACTTTCCTTTCAAATATCAGATATTTCAATGAGCTTTTATTAAAGTGCTTTATCAAAATTAATACACAATTATATCTAAGGAGAGTTATAATTATATCTAATTATATCTAAGGAGAGTAAGTGTGCTAATACTCTATACCAATTCTCAGTTGTGATCTCAGGACCAGCAGCAGTCTTACCAGGAAAGCAGTTAGAAATGCAAATGATTCGGTGGGTCCTACACTAGACCTAGTAAACCAGGAACTCTAGGAACAGAGCCCCAGCAAGTTGCTTTCCAAGTGATTATGATGCACGCTAAATTTAAGAATCACTGTTTTCTACTGATTTTAGAAGGGTCCACATGCTTTAGGAATCACATTCATGAAGAACAACAACAGTGTATATATACCTTGTGAAAATATTGGAGCCCAATCTGTAATTTTGAAACTAAAAAGCAGTTAAAACTAACATGAAAGTAGACCAGAAGGGTACTTACAAGCAGAACTAAAATTTCTTTAACAAGAGAAGAAATGAATCTGCTCAAGTATTCAGGTAAATTTCTAATGGAGTATTTATCTGAATATCATT
Source organism: Globicephala melas (assembly GCF_963455315.2). Taxonomy (NCBI): domain Eukaryota; kingdom Metazoa; phylum Chordata; class Mammalia; order Artiodactyla; family Delphinidae; genus Globicephala; species Globicephala melas. Next base: position 84,167,937 of record NC_083319.1, on the reverse strand, counting down.
TGCCAATCCATTGTGCAAAAAAACATATAAAAATTGTATCTTGAGAAATCAAGAGGACAAAAGCTTCCAATTAGCTGCCTCAAACCACAATACTTGAGCATGTTCCCCTATAAAATGCCTCGTTTGAATAGGGGTGTCTAGTATGAATTAATAATAAAAAAATCCCAAGTAGCTATAACAACACCTGTTGGTAAGAGTTGTTATCTGTTTTTCATAACCAAGAATTACCTGTGAAGAGCCCTAGCAGCCATGACCACAAAACCATGTTAACAGTGTAGAAAATAATGACTTTCCTGCCTCGACCAGCAGTGACTCCAGGGAATATACAATATCTTAAATACCAATTTAAATATGAATTAAAAAGATGAACTAAGATCTAATTAGTTATATTAGGTATATCTTAGATATATTAAGATCTAATATATTAAACTTAGCTGTCTGTGATGGGCAATAATAGGTCATTACTATTTTAAAATTACCACAACTAAATTACCATATTTTACTAGACTAAGAAAAAGATGCAAGATAACTGAATTCATTAGCTCTCAATTTTCTTATTTTATTTCTGTGACAGCTATTTCACACCTAAAATATTCTCAAGCATCCTCTTACCAGGTTTATCTCATCTCCAACTGAAAGCAAAGAACTACTCTGCTGAAGATCACCTATTATCAACTCCTTCAAAGCTCCTGAGACAAATCCTCAGGGCCATAGTTTGCAAGTTATACTCCCAATGATAATCTTAGCCATAATTTCTTCTCAGAAGAAAGATCTGGTTCAAATTTTGAAACTTTAATTCAGTTAAGTACATTCCACAGCTAGTACATAGCATCACTGCAGTCAGTGCAAAATGTATGTTAATCTTTCTCTTTGGAAACCACAAAAGCTCGTCACTTAATCTATTTACTTTGAAGCCACTTTTATTAGTGAATTTTAAATAAATATTACAATGGCTAGAAAAAATATATTTGTACATTGTTATGACACTTAAGATGTTTAAGATGATCTAGCTCTAATTTTCAACAGATATTTTTCAATTGTCCCACAACTAAATTTCAAATACAGTAAATAAAAAAGTACCTTAAAGTTACACTCTACTTTACAGATACTCTCTCAGATGTTACGTATTCCACCCACCACCAATTTTAACTCCAGCTGCTCTCTTACCAATATATGTAATAGTACTCGTGCATGCTGTAGAGTTCCAATTCAAAGCCACTTAGAAGATACTGTATCATAATTCGAAGGTTATGGTAAAGGACCCAGGTACCTAAACAGGCCAAATGTTGCCTTTGGGGCTCCTGTTTCAACAGCATAGTGTGAAGGGCTGCATCAACCTTCTCTGCCTATCACAACAAAACATCATAACATTAACTTTCTTTTTAACGTAATGAGAGAATTACAAAAACATACAGCTAAAAATAGCACATGAGCAGAAAATGTAAATCTCACCACCTCAAGAATTCGTACTTTCAAATGCACCTTCGGTTAGGTCTACATTCAAACTTCTCATTTCTCAAAGCATAACATTTATCTAAACATTTCCTAAATTAAAAAGATATCCATTTTATAGTACAAAAGTAAAAATAACTGACTTCATAACTCTAGTTATATTATTAATATGGTTCTGCTCACAAATTTACTTGAAGATTAATACATTTTTATTATAATGTAAACTTGCTCTAATTATAACTACAGCTCTACACATATTTTACAATTCATCCCGATTATCAAAAAAAAATAAGATGTTTCAAGGTTTGGATTATTGTTTTGTTTTGTTCTGTAAACCCTTTCTTTGGCATACATAACTGTTACATTTTAAGTTAATTCACCATATTGAAAAATTAAATAGCCAAATTACTGTTCCAAAGAATTGTTTTTGAAAATCTGGTCAAGGTATATGAATTGCTTAATTTTGGAAGGGAGGGCAACTTGTTGGCTCTTACCTCATCCTGCAAGGTGGCAAATTCCTCAAGAATATGACCAAGCTTATCTCTCTGTCGAGCCCTGTTATGTCCATGGATCTGAATGAGACTACAGAATGGCTGCAATACACAAACAGTTTGTTAACCGTCAATATGAAATAGGCTTATACTAAAGAAAATTAACATTCAAAAGTTAACAAGTTTTCAAAATCTTGTTTAAGGGAAAAAAATGTCTATAAGAATCATGCTATGCATACTTTTTACATAGCTGTTTCTTTTTAAGAAACAATACTGGAATTTATCAATAGCTAGAGGAATGGCTGTTTATGAAACTTGTTTTCATATGGCAAAAATATCTTCCTTCAATCTTTAGATATTTTCCCACAAATTAAAAAGGACAGTTTCTTTTTTGCTTATGTCAAGCCAAAAGTCAATGTTCAAGGCTGACACTTCTCTGCTGCTTTAAATATACCAGAATGCCTAATAATTAGATAATGGCTAATACCTACAAACCCTGACTAAGGTTCTTTATTCCTATTCTTACCTACACAGTATTCTCATATAAAATATTGTAACATTTCATGCATCAGACAACAGACAGGATCAGAAGTTTGTTCTGATTTAAGAAGTATGCATTTTAAGATTCTTTAAGGATAATAATGTTTTACATTTGCATACTTTGACAGATATTATCTCATTTAATTGATAAGTAGCCGATAAGAGGTATAGAGGCAGTATTAACGTTTCACTTTTTAAAGATTGAGAAGTTTACAGAAAAGTAAAGTGATCTGCCTAATAACAATAAAATGTTAGTAATAAAAATAAAATCTGGTCTTTTATTGGTTTTCCTTTCATCAAACCATGCTGCCTTTATATCTATACAGATTATATACATATATATATATATATATATATACACACACACACACACATATATATATTTAGTAACTGGAATTAGGCGAGAAAGAGCTGTCTATAAAGAGCTTGTAATTAAATAAGAATGATTTATAATTAATCACCTACAAGGTTCTTATTTTTCCAAATTATTTGAGATTTGAAAAAAGTTCATGCTCTCATCTAAAAGTGATAATTTTAATTTTACTATAATCCTGTTCTCATTAAGGCAGTACAAAGATAAGTGCCTGGGGATGTTACCCATATTCTTTGTTTATAAGGTCAAAAATAAATAAAGTTTTTGTGTCCATTTAAAAAAAAAAAGTGAACTCCTTTCTTCCCAGACGGAGGTCATAGCTTATTCTGTTTATGTGGTCCCCAAAGGATACAGTGAAAGGGCATCAAAAGGTGCCCTCAGTATCTAACAACGTTCCAGGAAGACTACAGGTTATGAAGCTATCCACTTGAGTGTAAGAAGAGACAGAAATTTCCTACGAATTTCAGGGAAGATGAATAAGAAATGTCAGATGAAAAAATAGCACAAATTAATGCTACTGAAGATACTGCACACCACGATTTTTAAGTGTCCACCATAATGACCCAAATTGTAGTTCTTACCCGAACACAGTGAGTAACAAAGGAATCAATACAGTCCTTAGCCTGGTGATTATTATATAGGCAGCACCTGTAAGATAATATAATATTCTTGTTATTAAAATTAAACTATTTGGCCTACAAATAGAAGTGGTGATTATTGCAGGTGCTACCAACACATAGGGAAAGTGGAAAAATGAGAAAATGGAACCAAATACATTACTAAGTTGAAGACTGCTAACATTACAGTCTGGGAGGATCTGCTACCTGCCTGGCCCTGGAGGAAATACAGGGCTGAATAGTTGGAAAGATTTTTTTTTCTTTCCCTGAGGTGGGACTGACAGTAGCCTTTGCACCTAAGGAGATGGGAAAAAGTAAACACTTTTCCTGGTGCACTGAAAGGAGCTGACAACTTGCTACTCCTAAGTGTTTGCCATAACTGAGCAATGTGACCAGAACCTCAAAGATAAACAGTCATGTTCATGCAACAGATAATGATAAAGCATGCAGCAGCCAGGAGAAAGAAACGGCAGGACACCTGGAACAGGTGGCAGCAAAACAGAAGTGGAAGGCCACTTACTTTGGGCTGGAAGGCCCAAAGTAAGAAAATTACTTAAGATGACAAAAGTAAAGCCCTTAAAAAAAAGACTTTCTGGATCTGAAAATTAGGATTTTCAAATTAAAAAATTTAGTAGGTGAAAGATGCTCATAGTAGTAGCCTTGAAGATCTAGGGAACAACTTTTTTACAACACAGCAGAAGTAAGAGATAAATGTCATGAGGAATACAGGGGGGGAAATCTACAAGATAGAGTATATAAGGAGCTCTTTAAAAAAAAAAAGGAAAAGAAACAGATGAAGGTGAGGCAATAATTAAATAAATAATAAAATAGGAAAAATGATCTGATTTGAAGACTTGAGGCTTTAATGACTGATTTCCAGATAGGAATAGTTGAAAATCACACATGAACATTCTGGTAAAACTCTTGAACTCCTAAAATAAAGAGAAACTCTACAGTCCTCCAGAAGAAAGTGTCAAGTCACGCACAAAGGAAAAAAAACATTGTAACATCTGTAACATTGGAATTTTTAAAACAGCAGGATAACATCAATAGGCTACCATGCAATGAACTTTCCTATACACACAGTCGATTCTTGGTATTTGTGATAGTTATGGTCTATAAACTTGCTGTGGACCCTGAATAGAGAATACTGAAACACTGCTGCTAGGGTAAAATACAGGGTTAGGTTCCTGCCAGCCTCTGGTCCCAACATTTTAATCAACTGATCAATGTATAACCTTGGTTTACCTGTATTTCTTTTTAAAGACACTATACGTAATGTACATTGTTAATTGATTAGCAATGAACTCAGGCCTGAGCAAACCTTATCTAACACACATATAATCTTTCTGTAAGGCACACCACAGCCTTCTTGTGCCAGGAACACTAGACAGCACATCACTACACTTGGAGGCCATTAAACTACAAAATCACCAAGAAAAAGCACAAAAACAGGGGTATCTAATAGAGTTTACAGTATAAGGCACAAGAAAACAGAGTTGCCTTGTTTGACCTCAGCGTTGGGCGACTTGAATATTTTGCCACTCTGCACGTGTCCATGAATACAGCAGGAGCAGAGTGAATATTGGTTTGAGGGTTAACAAATACATTTTAGCAAGTAGGCAAATTAACAAATACAGAATCTGCAAGTAATGAGGATCAAACTGTAGTTAAATCTAAATGGATAATGATAAGTGTGACAATGTGGAATCTAAGTGTTAAAGATTGTTAAATAGAAAAGACAAAATGCAAATTAAGAGGATGTAGACACTATTTCATATACGTCATATTGTCAAAAACTGAAGAGTCTGATAATGCCTAGACTATGGGGAAACTGGAATTCTTATACACTGTTGGCTGGCATACCAATTGGTTCGATTATTTTGGAAAGCAATTTGGCAAAACTAGTAAAGCTGAAGATGCACATGCCTATGATTGGCAATTAATTATATTTTAAAGTATATAGTCTATGTGCAAAAGGAGACATAATTCAAAGATGTTCACTACAGCACTGATTTCAACAGTGATAAATTAGAAACAAGGTAAATATCCAATTGTAGAGAAAAGCAAAATAAACTGCAGTACAATTGAAGGACAGATTTTAACGAATAAAATAAATTTGCTGGATAAACTTGGTCAATTTCAAAACGCTAATGTTGAAGGAAAAAATCATGTGGCAAAAGGATGTATATATAGTGTGACAAAATTTATGCAAAGTTTAAAAACATAAAATAAACTGATATTATTTATGGACACATATATTTGGGTAAAGTATACAAGCATTCATAAAAGTGAAACACATAAACTGTAACGTAGTGGTTACCTCTAGGACTAAAGTAAGAGAAAAGGATGAGGTGAGGGAGGAAGATTTGAAGTTATAGTCAGCAGTTCTCAAAATGTGCCCTAGGTTCACCTGGTGGCGATGGTAGGGGTGGCCCTTGAGATGCTTTTGGGGAGAACACAAGGTCAAAACTATTTTCATAATAACATTAAGATGTTATTTGCCTTTTGCTCTCATTCTCTCACAAGTGTACAGTTGGCTTTTCCAGAGGCTACATGGTGTGTAATATTACAATAGATTGAAAGTAGAAGCAGGTTAAAATAATCCAGCTATCTTCTACTAAAACAGACATGAAAGAGATCTGCAAAAAGGTAAAACAATTCCACTTTCCTTACTAATTTTTCTTAAAAAGTTATTTTCCGTAGAAATTTTATGTTAATATGCAATTTATGAATGTTATGTATGTATATTAACATGTAACAGATTTACTGTTTTTCAAAAAGAATAAATATTTTTAAAGTATTGTTTTAATTTCTAAAATAGTAGGTATCAATAAACAGGACCCATATAAACAAAAGCTATTTGGGTCTTTAATATCTTTTAAGAATGAATTCATTAAAATTAGCCCACTCCTTGAAACCTAAGCTCAGCCCTACTCTTGAGACCTTTCAGTTATTACTTACTATCAGGAAGCTCCATCCCCTGATTTTGCATAGCTCACTCTCTGTTTATTTACATGTATCACCACTTCCAAGAGGCCTCCCATCTAAAAGAACCATCTTATCTTACCTTATCTTTCTATACATTACTATGACCTGACATTATATATTTGTCTACTGTTTAGTCTCTCTCACTGCAAGGCAAGCTCCTTGTCAGCAGGAGTATCTTTTCTCCAGAACCCAGAAAGGTATCTGGCAATTGTAGATACCAATTTATTATATTTATTAAATAAGGGAATTAATAAAAATTATTAATTCATATTAACAATATATTTAGTATTTATAAAATTTTATCAATTTCCTTACCAGTAATGGAATTTATAAAAGCAAAATAAAAACTTTGCTTAAAATGGATGGCAGTACAGGTGTCTGTCAGTTCATACATCTGAATATATGATATATTTAATCACAGAAATTTAAAATTAATTTATAATGATCTCTATTTGCAGATTACACAGTATTATGTATTGAAAACCCTAAAGATTCCACCAAAACTGTTAGAACTAATAAATGAATTCAGTAAAGTTGTAGGATACAAACTCAATATAAAAAACTGTCACACTGAACTATTAGAAAGAGAAACTAAGAAAACAATCCCATTTACAATAGCATCAAACAGAGTAAACAACCTAGGAATAAATTTAACCAAGGAGGTGAAAGATCTGTACACTGAAAATTGTAAGACATTAATGAAAGACACTGAAGAAGATACAAATAAATGGAAAGATATTCCAGGCACACAGATTGGAAGAATTAATATTGTTAAAATGTCCATACTACTTAAAGTGATCTACAGATTCAGTGTAATCCATATCAAAATTCAAATAGCATTTTTCACATTTTGATGTGACAAAAGATTAGGGAAAAAAATAAATCTGCAATGCCTATCACAGATAAAGGATTAACTCTCATAATATACAAAGAGTTACTACAAATTTTCTGAAAAAAGTAAACCACTTAGTAAAAGTCAATGGGCACAGACAAATAGATAAAGAAGTTGTGGTACATATATACAATGGACTATTACTCAGCCATAAAAAGGAACAAAATTGAGTCATTTGTTGAGATGTGGATGGACCTAGAGACTGTCATACAGAGTGAAGTCAGAAGGAGAAAAACAAATATCGTATATTAACGCATGTATGTGGAACCTAGAAAAATGGTACAGATGAACCAGTTTGCAGGGCAGAAGTTGAGACACAAATGTAGAGAACAAACGTGTGGACACCAAAGGGGGAACCACGGTGGGGTGGGGATGGTGGTGTGCTGAATTGGGTGATTGGGATTGACATGTATACACTGATGTGTATGAAATTGATGACTAATAAGAACCTGCAGTATAAAAAAACCAAAAAAACAACTAATACTAAACTTTCTTTGGGTTATTTGTATGGAAATATGTCAATATAAATGTTTCAGACATTACATGAAATTTCTAAAAATCTTACATGTTCTGGTATAATGTTATAAGTCATAATTCTAGTTATTACTTTAAAATGAATATCTCAGAAATAACTAAATTTCCTTGTCAATTGCATTATTATGAACTTTCATCAAATCTTTAACTGTGGTCATTTTTTTTTTTTTGCGGTACGCGGGCCTCTCACTGTTGTGGCCTCTCCCGTTGCGGAGCACAGGCTCCGGACGCGCAGGCTCAGCAGCCATGGCTCATGGGCCCAGCCGCTCCGCGGCATGTGGGATCCTCCCAGACCAGGCCAGGAACCCATGTCCCCTGCATCGGCAGGTGGACTCTCAACCACTGCGCCACCAGGGAAGCCCTAACTGTGGTCATTTTTAAGTCTTTTGTCATTTACAGACAGTTCTGGGTGTACTCTGATGCTTTTGCAAAAATGTTCCTATAAAAGGGTTTCATCTTCAAGGAATTCATGGAAAAGACTCTGACAAGTACAGGTTTCTGGTAACTAACTATACTGCTGAACTGAATGAATACGCATTTTCAGAACCCTAATGGAAAACTGATGAATTCACAAAAGTGCTAATAGAAGATCAAGATGAAAAAAAAAATTAATTACATGGGACTGAGTGAACTGATGAGGATGATTATAATTTTTTGACTTTCTGTTTGAATTAAAAAAAAAAAAAATCCCACAAGGACTCAGAGGCCAAAAATACACAAATCAATTTTCACTGCAAAGTAAAGGAGCTGTTACAGTGGTGGATTACTGGACTGAATGTCAATATTATGACATAGTATGAGTGTGTTTCGTGTTTGGTAATTGCAATCATTGTTGCTTTTGTTGTGGTCATCCATTTGCAATGCTTGGTGTCAGTTTATCTCTTGTAAAAATAAAATACAGTGTGTGTGTGTGTGGAAAAAAAAAATCCTACAGGAGTAGGAGAGGGGAAAGTCAAGGGAAAGGGAAACAAGTTGCATCTTGAAATACTTGAAGTGGTAGTTTATCAAGCAAAGGGAAGAGGTCTTCCATTTATACTTTCTTATTTCAAAAACAAGAATACTTTAAAACTGGAAAACTTTTTTTGTAAACAAAAGAGAAAAAGACTATGCTCATTAGATCTTCTATTTAAAATGTTCTATAATACTATACTATTCCCTCAAAAAAAAAAGTCAATGGGCAAAGGATATAAACAAGCAATTTATAGAAAAACCATTCTAAATGTCCAATAAATATCATATTAAGTACTAAAATTAAACTAACAATGAGATATCACTTCTCACTCAACATACTGGAAAAAATTAAAGAATGATAACCCCTACTGCTGGTCAGGATGCAGGGAAAGTGTACTCTCTTATACTGTTAATAGAAATATAAATTGTTGAAATCTTTCAGAATACAATCTGCTTATATTAAAATTAAAACTACACATGTCCTCCCACGCAGTAACCCTACCCTATAAAATACATTCATATTATGAAACATTTGGCAGCCATTAAAAAGAATTAACTAGGTACTCTGAGACACAAAATCATGATGTATTTTTGAATGGAAAAAAGATTAAAATTTTTTATTTTAAAATTTCTTTATTTAAAAAAGCAATCCATAAAAAATAATTTTAAAGTTCCTGATAAAAACAAACTGTTTAATGTGATCCCAAATATATATAAAGTCATAGATGTGTGTGTCTTTATACACAAAGATATCCACGGTGATGGTCATCGAAATGTAGTTATCTCAGAGGTAAGATTTCGGCTGATTTTTACTGTTTTCCACATATTTTTCTACCATGTTTAAATTTTCAAGTGTGGCCATGTATTATTTATATAATCAGCTTCTGTTTCTTGTTTTAAATCAACTTACTTTCCCCCTGCTTTCCTTCCCCTATTAAATCAGCTTCCTGTTAAATTTTACTGAAATGTTTCTCAAACCTGTCTCCTCCTTTATATTCCCAGAGTTTAATCCTTCCTCATCTCTCACCTGTACAACGGAATTAGCCTAGCTAAACATTTTGCCTCCATCAATTACTACCAATTTGCCTCCAAGTAAAAAATACATATTTTACTATGCCAATTCCCTCCTAAAACTCAATCAGTTCTTCACTGAGCATAAAATAAAGACCAAACTTTACCAAACGATTCAAAACTTTCTGGACTCTAACTCCAAACTATCCTAACTGTTCAACTTTTATTTCTTTGTTTATTCATTCATTCAACAAAGTGTGCTTACTGTGTGACAGACACTGTTCCAGCACCTACTACACAACAGTGAACAAACAGCCAAAACTACAGGTGCTGACCTTGTGGAATTTATATAGTTCTATATATATGGGGGGTGGAAATAAACATAATGAAGAATTATACAGGCTCTTATAGAAGTAATCATAATGAACAAGCAAATTATATAGTGCAATATGATTTATAATAAATATGTATTTTGTCATTCAGATATATATTTCTCAGATATATTTGGGTCTTTATCACAGTTCCTGGCTCACAGCTACTGAAACTCTTAGAATTTCCTAAGGGTTGAGAGTGATAAAGGTGTCTTTCCTTATGTTAATGAGGTGATTGGAGTGCACCTAAGAATGGGGGCTGGTTATCAGAACCTTGAGATTAGAGGCTTGGAACTTTTGGTCCCACTCCCTGATTTCTGGAAGGGGAGAGGGGCTTGAGGTTCAATCAATCACCACTCACCAATGATTTAGTAATCATGCCTATCTAATGAAACCTCCATAAAAACCAGAAAAGGAAAGCTTTTGGGCCCTTTTCCAAGAGCTTCCACATTGGGGAACATGCTTCCATGTGCCACCATTCAGCCTCTATGCATCTCTTCATCTGGCTGTTCATCTGTATCCTTTAATATCTTTTTATAATAAATTGGTAATCTAGTGAGCAAATGGCTTTTCCTGAGCTGAGTCATTTTAGCAAATTAACTGTACCAGAGGAGGGGTTGGTCAGAACCTCTAATTTGTAGCCAGTCGGTCAGTCAGAAGCACAAGTAACAACCTGGGAAGTGGAGGGTGGTCTTATGGGACCAAGCCCTTTACCTATGGAATCTGATTCTATCTCCAGGTAGACAAGTGTCAGAATTGAGTTGAATTCTTGGGCACCCTGCTGGCATCTGAGAATTGCTTGTTGTAGGCAAGTCTATACACACACACACACACACACACACACGCATGCACGCACACTGGGCTTGGGTCTGGGAACCCCTCTACATATAGTATGTAAGAGGATAATTGTTACGAGAGAGAGAAATGGAGTGCTGGGCAGGTTGGGAGAATGGGGAAGGTTTATACTTTTTAAATTGACTGATCAGGGCAGCCCTCACTGAGGTGACACTGAATAGACTTAAGGCAGTGAGAGAGTCAACCTGGGGAGTTTTGAGGAAAATACCCTCTACCCCAGATTGTATGTGAACGCTGTAAGGTGAGAGAGGGACAGTTAAGTTACAAGAATAGCAAGGAGGCCAGTGTGGCTGAAGCAAAGAAGGTGAGGGGACAATGGTAAGAGATGAGGTCAGAGAGGCACCAAGACAGGGGTCTAACCCAGAGCACATGGGGCCTCATGGGTTCAACAATAAGGACTTTGGCCTTTACTGTCAATGAAACTGGAAATGTAACCAACACTGAGGATGCCTCCCAGCGGCAGTCCTTAACTGACAGATGTGTAAATTCTCAGGTTCCCTTGTCCCTGACAGGACAACTGTGAGGTATAATCCACACAAGTCTCCAGGGCTCCCTGACAGGACCAAACCAAAGTTACCAACTGTGAAGCACACCTTCAAGTGGCTTTCTTCCTTTTTATGTCCCACCTGCCTGCAACCCTGCAAGTTTTCCTGGAATTACTTTCTAAATTATGTTTACATGAATCTTTGTATCAGGGTCAGCTTCTGGAGAACCAACCTAAGACAGGAAGCTACCAGAGTTTTATGTGAAATGTGGCATGATTTATTCAACAAATTGAAAGCTGAACCACTAACTTTTCTTAAAATATATAATTTCAAACACCATGTCTTCACACATCCTGGTTTCTTTCCTAAGAAATAACATCTCCTTTCTTCCTTTCCTGAGGCAAATGCCAATAAAGTTGGCACTGTTTTCCAAAATGCCAACTCAAACGATCCTTTCCAGCATTTTATGGCAGCATGTTTTGGGGGAGGTGACTCTACCAGAATATAATTTAAGGATCGATTATCTGCATTTTCTATTTCTATCTAGATCAGATTATTGAGAAGAAATCTTATCATCGTAATTATTTCCCCGAAGTGCCTACTTAGCACAGTGCTTTGCACACAGTAAGGGTGAATACAACTTGCTGAATTTCTGATCACTCCTTGTAAGCTTTTCTTCTCGTACTGGACCCAATATCAACTTCACAAAAGCCTCAATTTAAATCTAAATTGGGACTTTCCTGGTGGCACGGTAGTTAAGAATCTGCCTGCCAGTGCAGGGGACACGGGTTCAAGCCCTGGTCCAGGAAGATCCCACATGCAGCAGAGCAGCTAAGCCCGTGCACCACAACTACTACTAAGCTTGTGCTCTAGAGCCTGCAAGCCACAACTACTGAAGCCCACCACCTAGAGCCAGTGCCCCATGACAAAAGAAGCCACCACAGTGAGAAGCCCGTGCACCGCAACAAAGAGTAGCCCCCGCTCACCATAACTAGAGAAAGCCTGCGCACAGCAACGAAGACCCAATGCAGCCAAAACTAAATAAATTTAAATAAAATTTTTAAAAAATCTAAATAATATGTGGCAGAAATCAATTAATTTTAACATGATTGAGTTATTTTTTCATGTGGAGACTTGATTCCAACAGTTTTTATGTCTTTGCTATAAAGGAGCACAGAGAACTTGGGCTTTTAAGACACACACATGCTATACAATGTCTTATGACACTTACTTTGGGGAGAGCACCGGAGGACTGACAAAAGACCGAAGTGCATCTTTCACCATGTCTTGCATGAGATGGGTTCCAAAGACCTTTTTGTTATCCACCAGGAAAGTGGTCTTAAAACAAATGTTATATATATTAGTAATGCTGTCACAATCTTGACATATTGTACATGTAGTTGTCATTACTGTGACATGAACATACTTCTTATAAATGCCACAGAATACAAAAGAGATTAAAATGTAAAAAGTTGGTGGAAAATTTCTTTTTCCACAATGCCTCCACAATGGGTACTACTTATTAATCCCTATTTAAGGTGTATTCTGATGCAGGAGAACAAAAAATGTGCAGAAAAAATCTCTCAGGTCAAGAGTAGTAATATTGAACTAGTGAAAGTGAACTGGTGGGTCTGAATATGTCAAATGAGCTAATATACAAGAAAGGGTTTCATAAATTATAAAATATTTAATGGTTACAAACATCAAGTCAGTCGATAACCATATCTCTAATAAACACCTTGGAATACATACAAACTTTCTGAAATTGGAAAAAATATAGTTAAAATAATAAATTATTAAATTGAAATACACTACTATTTAATAATAATTTACATTTAATTTTCTGCCCTTAACAATCTCAATGTATCTGAATATTTACTATACTATACCTTACTTGATTTCCTAACACATTTGAGTTGTTTCCAGTTTTTGGTGATCACGAACCAAACAGCTTTAAACACAGGCATGCATACAGGTTTCTAGGAGAATGTCAGATTCCACTTCTCTTGGGTAAATAAGCAAGAGTAAAATTTGTATATTTGTTTTTGTAACAATCTGCCATCATTTTCCAAAGTGGCTATAGCACTTCATATTCCTATCAGTAATGCATCCTCTCCAGTGCTTGATATTTTCAGTTTTGTTCTTTTTTCTTGCTTTATTTTAAAGATATTCTGATAGGTGGATAGTGGTATTCCATTGTGGTGTTAATTTGCATTTCCCTAACTGTTTTCTTACTGTTACATTTATAGAATTCTTTTTATGTTCTCGATACAAGTCCCTTGTCAGACATGATCTGCAAATATTTTCTCCTACTCTGTAGAGTCTCTTTTCATTTTCTTAAGTGTCTTCCACAGAATTAAAGTTTCAAATTTATCAACTTGTCATTTTTTTTAATGGACTGTGCTTTTGATGTCATACCTAAGAATTCTCTACCTTTCCTAAAGTCACGAAAATTTTCTCCTATCCTTTCTTCTAACAGTTTTATGGTTTCACATATAGTACTACATAATAAAGGACTAATTAAGGATCAGAACTTCTCTGGACTTTCCCCTTGGTTCCGTTGATCACATGTCCATCATTTTGCCAATAGCACACCTGTCTCATAGGTAGTACTGAGTCCCCCAACTTTATTTTTTTTTACAAATTTGTTTTGGCTGTACTAGTTCCTATTCCTTTCCATATAAATTTTAGAAGCAGCTTGTTGACATCTACAAAAATTTCTGCTATGATTTTGGGATTGCTCTGAATCTGTAGATCAGTTTTGGGGAGAACTGACATCTTAAAAAAATATCAATTCTTCCAATCCACAAACAAGATGTATCTCTCCATTTATTTAAGTCTCCTTTGATGTCTTTCATCAGTACTTTGTAGTTTTTCAGTATACAGGTTCTCCAAATAGGTGTTAGATTTATACCTACATATTCCATTCTTGATGTTATTGTAAATAGTACTGCTTTAAATTTTTTGATTTGCATTGTTCATTGCAAGTATATAGAAATACAATTGCTTTTTGTAAATTGGTCTCATATCCTGTGATATTGTTAAACTCATCCACCAGGTCTAGGAACTTCTTTGCAGATTCCTTGGTACTCTACGTAGATAATCATGTTGTCTGTAAAGAAACATTATTTCTCAGTTTCTCAACTGTATGCCTTTTATTACTTTTCCTGCCTTTTTCCACTGGCTAAGATTTCCAGTACTATGTTGAGTGAAAGTGGAGTGATGAGAGTGGACATCCTTGCTTTCCTCCCAGCAGGAGGAAAGAATTTAATCTTTCGTCATTAAGTATGATGTTAGCTATAGGTGTTTGGCACATGCCCTTTATCAGATTAAGGAAGTTACCTTCTATTCCTTGTTTTGCTGAGAGTTTTTATCATGAATGGACGTTGGTTTTGTCAAATGGTTTTCCTCAATCTATTGAGACTTTAGATTATATGGTAAATTACACTTTAAACACTGAACCAACCTTGCAATCCTGGGATAAAACCCACTTGGTCATGATGTATTCTTTCTTTACATATTGCTGGATTTGATCTGATAATACTTTAAGATTTTTATGTCTATGTTCATCAGGAATATAGGTCTATAGTTTTCTAAGCTTGAAATGTCTTTGTTTGGTTTTGGTACAGAGGTAATGCAGGCTTCATATGATGAGTGCCCTTGTCTCTTCTATTTTCTGAAAGAGACTGTGTATAGAATTCTCCTGGAGTTTTGTTGGAAGGCTTTTAACTATGAACACAATTTCTTTGATAGATACAGGATTATTCAAATTTTCTATTTCTTTTTGAGTGAGTTTTGGTAGTGTCCCTCACGGAATTGGTCCATCTCATTTAAGTTTTTGCATTTATGGACATACAGTTGTTTAGAATATTCCCATATTACAATTTTAATTTGTTTAGGGTCTGTAGCAATTCCTGATATTATTCATCTGTATCTTCTTTTTTTCTTGTTCCACCTAGTTAGAGGTTCATCAATTTTAGAACCTGCTTTTGGCTGCAATGATTTTCTCTATTGTTTGTCTCTTTCCTATTTTACTCATTTTTGCTTTTATCTTTGTTATTTCCTTCTGCTTCCTTCTAGTTTGATTTGCTCTTCTTTCTCTTAAAATAGAAGCTTAAATTATAATTTCAGACCTTTCTTCCTTTTTTTCATATGAACATTTAGTACTATAAATTTCTCTCTAAACACTGCTTAAATTGTATCCCACAAATTCTGATATTTTCATTTTCATTCAGTTCAAAATATTTTCCAATTACCCTCAATACTTCCTCTTTGACCATGGGTTCTTTAGAAGTGTGTTAATTTCCAAATATCTGGAGAATTTTCCAGATACTTCTGTTACTGATTCCTAATTTAATTCCAAAATAGTCAGAGAGCATAGTTTGTATGATTTCAATTTTTTTTAATTATTAAGGTTTATTTTATGGCCCAGAATATGGTCTTGATGAATATCTAACACTGTAAGTCAATACTTCTGTTACAAAAATATACCACTAACTGTGGAATAGCCTTTAAAAGCATCTACCTTTTGTTCCATCCATCAATAAAACAATGTCAATACACAGTATTTGATGTTTAAAGACATATTTTGATACTAAGTGGAACTTACTTGTAATAGAGATCTTGAAAGAACACAAGGTGACTGTTCACTAAATTCACAGAAAAAATCCTAATAGATACACAGAAAAAAAGTGTCATTAATAGATTAAATAAAAGCTGAAAATGTTTGTATACAGAGAGTAATTTTTACCAGACCTTGTGGGAATGATACACTACCAAAGTTAAAATAAGAAAGATAGCTAAAGATCATTTCTGTAAGAATTGTCTAATTGTATGAATGGAAAAATGGATAATTTTGGAGCCTAAAATTTATTTTTAACAAACTTACCAGTAACAGTATTATGTGGATACCGATATTAAATTTGTACATCATGAAAATAACAGTATCAATAATAATTTACTAACTAATGACAGAGATTTACTTCCTACTTCACAGAAATAAATACCAAGTAACCAGGCTAACTGAATTCACATTCTCTTTTTTCATAATTAATTTCTACACCTTGCACACACTCCTCAAAGTGAATATTCTCCACCAGAGAGAGATTCTACTATTCCACATTACAAAGAAAATTAAAACAATTTACCCCACAGAAAATCCCTCAACTTCAGCCTCTAAACCTCTAGTTGTATCCACATCTGTACACAGATCCTTTCCTTGCCTACTTTAACAACAGATATATTAAAGACTCCATTCCTTCTGGCTTTTTCACAAACATTACACACTTTCAATTATCCATACTTTGCTCTCCTAGATATTAAAATTCGTCCTCTCTACCAGATCGTTCCCATTTTCATTTAAACAGTCAGGTTTCTCTCAACTTTAAAAAGAAAAGAAGATCATCACATGATGTCACATTTTCCTCTCAACTGCTGCCTTCTCAGCCAAACTTTCTGAAGAAGTTGGCTGCACCCACTGTCTCTACTCACTCAACTCAACTCTCATCCACCTTCAACACATGTAACCTGGCTCTTTGCTCTAGCCACCACTTGTTCCCCATTACTAAATCCAATGGACATTGATTTTGGACCTTATTCATCTCTTTCACTTGACCTCTCAGCAGTGTGACATCCTTCTTGAAAAACCTTTTAAAT
Organism: Globicephala melas; assembly: GCF_963455315.2. NCBI lineage: Eukaryota > Metazoa > Chordata > Mammalia > Artiodactyla > Delphinidae > Globicephala > Globicephala melas. Next base: position 84,150,719 of record NC_083319.1, on the reverse strand, counting down.
GACTTTCATATGTTTCTTCCTCTGGCTACTTCTCAGTTTGTTCTGTAGGTTCAAAGTTTAGTTCCAGAAAACCTTCTTTTCTTAACCTGTATATTTTTTCCTCGTAAATTTTGAAGCATAAACACTCATGCTTCGATTACTATCTATGCTGTAATAATTCTAAAATTTTAACTCTAAGCACAGACCTCTAAACTCTATCAATATAGCCAATACTATCCAATATCTCTACTTAAATATATTAAAGGTACCTCAAACTTTACTTCACTAAAACCCTCTAAGGTCCTTTGAGAATATCCCCCTTTGAGTGTACAGCACCAAACGTGCATGTAGACTTACAAGACAGAAGCCTAGAGACCTTCCTCAGAGCTCTCTCATGCCCCATATTTAATACATCACCAATATTCTATCAATTTTAGCTCACACATAGCTCTAACACTGACAACCTCACCATCTCCCTGCCATCCTTTTAGTCCAAGTTACCATCTTCTCCTCCCTTGGACTGCAGTACTGGTTTCCTAATTTATCACACTGTGTTTACTCTAGTCCCTTCCAATCATTTCTCTACAATGCAGCCACATCTTTGCACATTCTTGATCCTATTATGTCACTGTCCCCCCCACACACTGATCTTTCTTGATAAAACTAATGGTTTTCCTTTGCTCTGTGAAAAGATAGAAATCCTTAATGTTGCTTAAATGGCCTTGTCTGGTCTGCCTACCTCTCTAGCCTCACCAAATCCCCCATCCCCATCACTCAATGCTCCATTCTGCTACTTTTCTTTTAGTTTCTCAAATGTATCATGTTCTTTCCCATCACATGGAGGAGGATTCAGCTTCCTGCACCTGGAACTGTCCCCCTACTGTCCCAAATGATGTTCACCTAACTGTTAGATCTTAGCTTTACCTTCACTTCTTTAAGAAAGACTTCTCTGATCATTTAGGTCAGTTCCTTCATCATATGCTATATGTTCTAGTTCCTTTGCTTCATACTCCCTACACTGGTTTGTAATTCTATAATCATTTTTATGATTATTTGATCAATTTCTATCTCATACTACACTGTAAGCCTTATGACAGGATAGATGATATGCTTTTGCTCATCACTGTATACCAGCCATAGCACAGCACCTAGCACAAAACAAGCATGTTGGCTGAATGATGAATGTACATATACTGTACTTGCTATCACAGTTCATCTGTACTCAATTTCTTATTGCTAGTATACATCCCTAACAGGATACAGTCTATAAAGTCCACTATTTACCTCATTTAAACTAGGTATATCTTCTTAATTAATCCACAGCTGTCAAAAGTATCATCTTATGGGTTCCTAAACTATGAGTTTCCCTTTACTAGTGTCACTATCTTCCCCCTTACCACTGGTTTTTGCCCTATATGCAAAATACCAAAAACTTTGAAAATGAAGAAAAACGCAAAAAACAAAACTATCATATAGCATTCCACTATCTATAAATAGTCATAATTAATATTTTGGTATTTGTTATTCTAATCTTTTGAGAAAGAATTTGGTTGAAGTTGACTTTGTCTCTGAATATCTTTTCTGTGTGCAACAACATATATAAAAAATATATTTTAAAACTTTCAACAGGGACTTCCCTGGTGGCACAGTGGTTAAGAATCCGCCTGCAAATGCAGGGGACATGGGTTCAAGCCTTGGTCCGGGAAGATCCCACATGCCGCAGAGCAACTAAGCCCATGCGCCACAACTACTGAGTCTGAGCTCTCGAGTCCATGAGCCACAACTACTGAGCCCGCGTGCCACAACTACTGAAGCCTGCACACCTAGATCCTGTGCTCCACACAACAAGAGAAGCCACAGCAATGAGAAGCCTATGCACTGTAACAAAGAGTAGCCCCTGCTCGCCACAACTAGAGAAAGCCCGCATGCAGCAATGAAGACACATAAATAAATAAATAAATAAATAAATAAATAAATAAATAAATAAATGTATATTAAAAAAAGAACATTAAACATAACTTGACATTCACGAACATTTCCCAATGTCAATACTTCCCATGTCAATAGTTTTCTATAAAATTTTTTATGGCTCTGTGACATATATTGTAAACATACCACAGAATGGATATTGTCACCATTCAGTATTTAAACTGTTACTAGTTTCTGAACATTACAAAGGATGATGCAACAAACACCTTTTTTCTTATTCTAAATGTCTAGAAGGAGAGTTTCTGGTCCAAGTATACACATTTTTAAGACTTTTGAGAGAGAGCCACTGGAGTATAAGAGAATGAGTACTTCCCTTTACCAACATTAAATATTATTATACTTTTCAATCTAGCTGTTATAAATTGCATTTCTTTAATTACTAGTAAGGTTAAGTATCTTTCATGTTTATTTCTTTTTATATATGTATGCTCGTGTCCTTTCCCAATTTTTCATTGGGATGTTTATTTTTATCTTACTGATATGTAGAAGCGCTCTCTAGAACCTGGCACTTTATCCTAATAATAACAGGTTTCCTATGCAGATCCACCAGACTATTTGGTCCCTTATCTTCCATAACTTTAATCTTTTTCTCTACTCGTGGCCCCTGCTGCACTCCCCCCACTACCACTCTGTCTCAAGTCTTTCAGAGATCCAAATTATTCCATTACTATGCCTTCTTCATGTCCAGTGACAGCAGTCCAGGCCTGGCTCCGCCAGCTCCCCTCTATTATGACGTGTCATTATGCATTCACCCCGCCCCTGACAAGGCAATCCATAATCTTTTGCCAGAATATCAAGTTCCAACCATTGCATTATACTTTCTTATTCCAATTCACATTGATCTCCTTTTCTAAAATCCTACAATTAATCTAGTGAACACAAATATATATTCATGTATCAATTAATGATTAGAAAAGCAGATGGAGAAGAACAATAAAATCTCTATTCTAATTCTCTTATAACACTAACTAACCATCTAATTGGGTTATAAAGCCCTGTAAACCTTAGTTTGTTTAGCTGTACAATAAACTGCAAAATGAACTGGCTTGTGTGTATAATCTTTTTTACTTTTAAGACTCTACGATTCTTATGACAGAATAAGGAAAAACTACTAAAAAGAAAGGAAACACAAAAGGAGGGAATAAAGGCATAATCAGTGAAAGTTTCACTAAGGAACAAAGACTTAAGCTGAGCTTTAATGATAAAGAATTAGTGGAAGGCTTCCCTGGTGGCGCAGTGGTTAAGAATCCGCCTGCCAATGCAGGGGACACGGGTTCGAGCCCTGGTCCACGAAGATCCCCCATGCCGCGGAGCAACTAAGCCCATGCGCCACAACTACTGAGCCTGCACTCTAGAGCCCGCAAGCCACAACTACTGAAGCCCACGTGCCACAACTATTCAAGCCCGTGCACCTAGACCCCGTGCTCCACAACAAGAGAAGCCACAGCAATGAGAAACCCGCACACTGCAATGAAGAGTATCCCCTGCTCACCACAACTAGAGAAAGCCCACGTGCAGCAAAAGACCCAACACAGCCAAAAATAAATGAATTAAAAAAAAATAAATGTAAAAAAGAAAAAAAATTTTTTTAAAAAGGAAAAGTTACTATAAGAAAGAGCGTAACAGAAGCACAAATCTTTATTGACCATTTATCAATTATACCCCAGAGGCTGCTGCTAAATTCTAGGAATATAAACTAGATAATCTGTCATCTCAAGTAACACAGGTACAGAAGCAACCTGAAACCAAAAGGGAAGACTTCACAGAGGAAATGACATGGGGCTAGAAATTATGTACCTCAACACTGAGGGGGAGCAATAGTCAAATGCATATATATGTATAGTCATGCAAAATTAATCAGCGTACTTATGTCTAAATAACACTATTTTTTTGCCCGTTTTTTACCTTCCTAATTAAAGTATATGTCATTATAGCCTTACCAATTAATAAAACTCCATCTCTGAATGTTTTAACATTCCCCAAATAAATCTTGTGTTTCTATATTTTAACCCATAAAAAAGACTAATCCAAAATATGCTAGCTTAAAAATGTACATACTCTTTTACCCAATAACTTCACTGTTTAGCAATTTATCTTAAGGGGTAAGGAAGCACATGATATAAAGATTTACCTACAAAGATGTTCATCTTAGTATTGTTTATAAGTGTAAAACACTGAAAATGACCTAAATGTAATTCAACGTGAATGGACTAAAAAAATCTGTGGTATATACTCACAATGCAATACCATGTAGCCATTAAAATAATGCAGAAATATGTATATTTGTTGACACGAAAAGATGTTTGTGGTATAGAGACTAGTGATGAAAAAGCAAGTTACCAAATACCATGATCCAATTTTTATATGAAAAAAATTTATACATATGCACATATATAGTATGTGTATATGTATACATGCATGCATAAACACAAACATTTATTTATATAAAAGGTTCTGAACACAGAATTGACGATTCAAAGCCCCATTCTTAAAACTTGGGTGAATTATCTAACTTCTCCACACTTTACGTTCTTAATCTCTAGAATGGATAGTATAAAATCCTTATGAGGATTAAATACAAAAAGTACACACACACACAAACACACACACACACACACGACTTAACTCTCCAGATATCACAGATAAGAGGTGAGCAGCATTATTTACCCTTGGGATGGTCAGTCTCCAAAAAGTAATAAACTATTCTGTTGTTAAATCAAAGTTACATTCCAGAATAGAGATTTGTACTTACCAGGATACAATGTAAATTTGTTAAATTGACCACCTCACAGACAGTTTTTATTCTATCTATTAATCTTGCAAAATAGTTGACCATTTCTTCCCTCTTTATTATTTTTGCGTATCGAGGGAAGGTGGGTGGAAGTAGTCTCTGGTTAACAAGAGGCTCAAAACCCATCATAATGGGATGATCTAAAAAGAAACAAAGGTAACATTTTCAACATTTCTCTGAATTTTAAACCTCAAATACTACTAAATATAAAAAGAAAAAGGCCAGTTTCAAAAGCATCTCTGAATTCTAATCACAATATTCTCTAAATGGATTTTATAATTTACAATTAATGTATCTACACACACACATTTTTAAAATGAGATAAGCAGATTTAATAACCTAAAATCGTACTTCCTCCCGACATTGTGGTGGTAGTGGTGACAGAGAGAGGTTTCTACCTCAAAATTAACTCCAAGCCAAGAATGGGATAAAACAGAGTTAACATATTCTCTCAGAATAAATAAAAGGGCAATGCTGTATTAACCATGAGACTGTGAAGAAATGTTTCAAACGGGAACACAAACATAGGCTTGTCGTCCCTTCATTTTCTGAACTGCAGAATCAACTCACACTCAACTACATAGTAATGTAAAGTGGCAGAGGAAAACAGTCCTCATCCCAATCCCATGAGTTTGGAATGCATTTTGCACTGAGATGTAATTCCAGAAATTCACAATGAAAATAACATATCACAAGAGACCTGAGGGTAAGTTCCTCTCTTCCATTCTTTGTCCTCTGGTGATCTCACTTTTCACAATAGTACAAAGCTCCAAACTAAGTCTTTCTCAACTTGAAATTTCCTGCCACTTTTATAGAAAAAAATTCTGTACTCCAATGGAGTATGCATTGTCAGACTGACTCTATGAGAGCTATTTTACAAATCTAGAAATTGTAGGTAACTGATAAACATGAAATTCTGTTCTGTGTGGTAGCGATTCAACCGACTTCTTCTATACTCTATAGAAAAATGTTTTGCCTCCATTTATAATTTATTTCAATACTCCACTACTCCATATAAATGTGTGTTTTAAAACTTTTCATGTCTGGTTGTGTCACTGAATGAGTTTAACACATGTTCACTTTTATATCTGTATAAGAGTCATGGTTTTACCTTTGTCTGAAAATCATCTTTTAATACTTCCTATTCCCTAAGTACTATAAGATATAAGCAAGCACAGTGACTTACAAGTATCATGTCCTTTTATGCCTCTTTGCTTATACAAACTATTGTCTCTACCTGTAAAACCTACCCCCTTGTTCTTAGTCTGAACTTGATATAGCTTGAATTCTCTCTCATCATTGTTCCTCCCAATGATGTATATACAATGTTCTTTGTATATATACTACTATACTGTCTGTGTGGGATTACATCATTTGTCTCTCTCTCTGAGTTCTTTTGAAAGCAAGAACAGGGTTGGATCCCAAACACCAAATTCCTGGCTCATAACATGCACTGGATACTTGTTTGCTGAATGATAAGATATGCATGCTCAAAATAAAATGAAAGACTGCCACCACTATAATAATTTGAATTTCTGATTTATAATACTTCATTTAGAACTAAGGTAAAAGTAGTAGTAACGATGCTGTAAGAAGCTTCTTTACCATATTAACATGAATACATTTCAGACTTTAATGATAAACGCACAGAATCCAGATACTTAAATAGTCCATTACACTGATTTTCTCTGAAAGTATTCTAATATGCACGGAAAATTATTACCCAGGAATATGCATTTACTCTTAATACATCTATTTTTAGGCTTTAAACCACAAGTAGAAGATAAATACATAATAATACACTCATGAAAATTTATATTACCATGGAAAGAAGTAAATACTAATGGGAAAGGGATAACAAACACAATATATTCTGACTTCAATTTTATACAAACAAAAAAGTGCAATATAAAACAATATTAACTTTTGAAACTCAGCTGTTCTGCACAGCTGATGTTTAGCAACATCCTTGACCTCGACCCACTACATACCAGTAGCAACCTCCTAACTGTAAAATGGATCCAGACATTGCCAGATGTCCCTGGGAAGCCCCAGTTGAGAAACACTGGTCTAGATGAACGCAAGATGCAAGTATAATTCAGTGAGGATAAGCTCAGGATGTCAGAGGAGCGTCTTATCCATGTAAAAATTAGATGAAAGACTTCATAGAAGTGAAGTCTAAGAAAAGACCTAAATGGGGACTCCCCTGATGGCACAGTGGTTAAGAATCCACCTGCCAATGCAGGGGACACAGGTTCAATCCCTGGTCCTGGAAGATCCCACATGCCTCGGAGCAGCTAAACCCGTGTGCCACAACTACTGCGGCTGTGCGCCACAACTACTGAAGCCCATGCGCCCTACAGCCCGTGTGCCACAACTACTGAGCCCATATGCCACAACTACTGAAGACCATGCGCTCTAGGGCCCATGTGCTGCAACTACTGAGCCCATGTGCTTGCAACTACTGAAACCCGTGTGCCTAGAGCCCGTGCTCCGCAACAGGAGAAGCCACTGCAATGAGAAGGCCACACACTGTAATGAAGAGTAGCCCCTGCTCGCCGCAACTAGAGAAAGCCAGCACACAGCAACAAAGACCCAATGCAGCCAAAAATAATAAATAAAATTTTTTTTAAAAAAGACCTACACGATAACTTAGTTAAAGAATAAAATATTAGTCAGGACAAAGTATTCCAAGCATATCAAAGGCCTGGAAGACAGATAATATGGCTGTTTTTCTTTTTCCCTTAGGGAGCTGCAATTTTCCAAGTCATAATTTCTCTGAACTCAAAAGTAAAAATAGATGCATATAAATAGAGTGGGGACAAAATCCCTAGGCACAAAAGTTAGAAGTCATCTACATGTTTCCCTCTATTTTCTACACACATTTAAATTTCCCCCTACATTTTTCTGGACATAGTCCTTGTAAATGGTTAAGTGCTAAAGTGGTTCCTAGTAGCTATTTTTAAGTCTCATCCTAGTAGCTATTTTTAAGTCTCAGCTGTTCTTGAATCTCATGCCTAAGGACTCTGTAACCATACTATACAAGACATAGTAACTTGCCTAACTAGAAAAGAGCATAAGAACTGAGATATAATAAGAGATCAAAGCCGTTATTCAGGATATAGAAGAGTTAAGGAGGAGTGGGGATAAAAGCCAGGCAGGAGTTTGCATCTGATTTCATGGCAACACAAACTACAAAAAGTTAAAGACAGCTTTACCACACAAGCCCTCCCAGAATAAACCGGTCTAACATATTCCCACTAAATTTCATACATCTCTATCACACAATTTATCTCAAGACTGTCTTATATTAAAATAACCTGAATAGCCCTTACTAAATGAGCCTAGAAAAGATGCTAATTCACATCACTTTCTACCCATTGTGTGCTACGCTCAGTAAAGATTTCCTGAATTAAACTGGATACAGATCAGACAACTTCTAGACTCTCTTCTGACTTTACAAGTCTATAGGTGTACAAAAATTATCTTGGTTTTCCAGTTAAAAATACATAAAATTCTTCAATGCCAAATAAAATGATTTTCCCTTCACACTAGCATTCTTTTAAGTATACAATAATAACATATAATTACTATATTCAAAATATTATGGCACATTGGTTTAGAGTGTTTTAGTTACTAAAGTCCTTGCTAGATAACTGACCTTCATTATCAATAGCAGAAAAGTATTACAAACAGCACAAGGTCCTTGGATAAAAGATTTATAGTAACAATGTGCTTTGATTTAACTTAACAAAGTAAGTTATTCTAAAATTAATTAGATGCCAAAATTAAAGATTTGGAAGTGTGTAAGTCAAAAGAGATAGAGACATTATATCGTTTTTGGATAATACATCTCTCCCAAGTTAGGCAATTTATAGTTAGACTTATTGAAATAAGTTTTAGATGCCCTTAAGTTGGAAGGAATTCTAGAAAACAATGCAGAAGCTGCTGAGGTTTTGTTATATTATACTACACTTCTTGGCTACTTGATTTCCCTTTATAAAATGTTATAAAGTTATGCTACGTGAAAGAAGCCAGACACAAAAGGACAAATATTGTATGATCCTGCTTATATGAGGTACCTAGAGTAGTCAAACTCATAGAGACAGAAAGTAGAATGGTGGTTGTCTGGGACTGGAGGAGGGGGAAATGGGGAGTTATTACTTAGTGAGTACAGAGTTTCAGTTTGGTAAGATGAAAATTTCTGGATATGGACAGTGGTGACTGTTTCACAACAATGTACTTGATGCCACTGAATTCTACATTTAAAAATGGTTAAAATGGCAAATTTCATGTTATAAATATTTCAACACACACACACACGTTATAAAAAGGTATTTAACCACAACTGTTAACCTCAAAAAGCATAGTCTCAATGAATATTGTATCCTAATCACTGGTCAGAGTAAGTTATATAAGCAATATAATATGCATATAAATGATATTACAGACACATCTACAAATTTTGGAGTTTCTTTGGTGTGTATTTTTGAATAGGTATCCATGCAACAGATTTAAAAAGTTGCAAATGCAACAAAAGGAGGTACAAAGAAAAGCAAATCTCCTGCTCACTTGTGACTAGTTAATCTCTTGAGAACTAAACACTACTACAAGCTTCTTTCACGTGTGGTTATTTATATATATTTTTTTCAACTTTATTGAGGTATACTATACATATTATACAATACAAATATTAAGCTTATAGTTCATTGTTTTGAAAAATATATACAACCATGTAACTACCACCCCAATCAACGTATACAACATTTTCATCTCCCCAGAAGGTTCCCTTTCATCTCCCCAAAAGGGAGCCAGTCACTCCCATGCCCAGAAACCATGGCACTGTTTCCTCCATGAATAAATCAGTTGTTCCTACTTTGATACAAAAAGAGTCACACAATTTGTACTCTTTTATATCTAACTCCTTTCAGCATAATGTTTCAATGATTTATCCATTATGTTGTGTGCGTCAACATTTAATCTTTTCTACTGCTGAAAACCATTTCATTGTATGGATATACCACTGTTTGCCCATTCAAACGTTACTTTTGTAAACAAAACATCAACATTTTATACACGCTAATCTACTTTTCTGCATTATTTTTTAAGGTGGATTTTTCTTTTGAAACAATTTCAAACTTATAGTAAAGTTGCAAGTGCAGTCAATACCGAATCACTCTCAAATACAATGGGAGTGTTATTCCTATAAAGACATACCCTTATATATTCACGATTAAACAATCAGAATTAGCGAACTAACAATGACCAATTACTACCATCTAATGCTCAGACCTCATTCAAGTTTTGCACACTGTACCAATAATATGCTTCAAATCGACATCAGAATCACAAGTTGTATTTATTTTCATTGTCTCTTAGTCTCCTTCAATCTGGAGCAGTTCTTCTGCTTGGTTTCTATGGATAACTTTGACAACTCTGAAGAATAACACGCCAATAATTTTGTATACTGCCCTTCAATGTGGTTTTCCTGTTTCCTTGTGATTAGATTCAAATTGTTAACCTTTGGATTATAAAAGAAGTGACATTATATTGTTCTCATTGCAACCCATCAGCAAAGTGGAGATTTTAACTACTAGTGGTGTTAACTTTGATCACTTGATTAAGTTGGTGTCTGCCAGGCTTCTTCACTATTGTTACCTTTTCCCTTTCTAGTTAATAAATATTTGGGGTGCAGGGGAAGGACACCTAAGTATGCTCATTATCATCAAACTATCTACTCATTAATTCATTTATTTATATCAGTATGGAACCATGGCTTCTTCTTTTATTCAATTGGTTATGATCTATCATAATTATTTATTTTGATGCTCAAGTTGTCCCCAACTTGGACTGTGTGAATGCCCGTTCAAGCTGTTTTCTGTGTTTAATTGACCTGGCCCATCATTCTCTGAACATTTACTCACTTCCAGCTAATAAGACATTCGAGGCTCATCTTGTTCTTTCCCTGCCCTAGCCCTGGAATCACCCATTCCTCCAAGATGTACTAGTTCCTTTTATTTTTTATATTTTTTCCAGTTTTATTGAGGTATAATTGACCATAAAATTGTAAGATATTTAAAGTGTACAATGTGATGATTTGATATATGTATAATTCTGAAAGGATTCCCTCCACTGAGTTAATTTAACACATCCATCACCTCACATATTTATTTTTTTCCTTTGATGAGAACATTTAAGTTTTACTCTTTGAGCAAATTTCAATTATACAGTTCAGTGTTATCAACTATAGTCACCATTTCATACATCATATCATCAGACCTTATTCATCTTCTAAATGAAGGTTTGTACCCTTTTACCAACCTCTCCTTATTTCCCTCAGCCTCTGGCAACCATGTTTCTACTGCTTCTATGAGTTAAACTTTATCTCTTTTAAATTCCACATATAAGTGATACCATGCAGTATTTGTTTTCCTCTGGCTTATTTCACTTAGCACAATGCCCTCCAGGTTCATCCATGTTGTCACAAACAAGAGGATTTCCCTCTGTTTTAAGGCTGATTAATATTCTATTATATATATATTGTATTTTTGTTATCCATTCATCCATCAATAGACACTTAGGTTGTTTCCGTACCTTAGCTATAGTGAATAAAGCTAGAAAAAGCGTTAATTGAAAAAGCATGCTAATGGAAACCAAAAGAAGCATAGAAGTAGCTAAACTTATACCAGACTAAATAGACTTTAAGCCAAACAATATAACAAAAGACAAAGAAAGTTATTACATAATAAAGCAGTCAATTCATCAAGAGGATATAACAAACGTAAATATTTATGCATCCAACACAGGAGCACAAAAATAAAGCCAATATTCAGAGCTCTAAAAAGGGAAATAATAATTCAATAATACCAGGAGACTTCAATATCCCATTTTCAACAATGGATAGATCACCCAGACAGAAAATCAGTAAAAAAAAAAAAAAAAAAAAAAAATTGGAATTAAACTACACATTATACCAGATGGAGCTAACAGACATATATGGAATGTTTCATCCAAGAGCAACAGAATACACATTCTTCTCAAAGGCACACTGAGGGACTTCCCTGGTGGCACAGTGATTAAGAATCTGCCTGCCAATGCAGGGGGCACGGGTTCAAGCCCTGGTCCAGGAAGATCCCACATGCCGTGGAGCAACTAAGTCCATGTGCCACAACTACTGAGCCTGCACTCTAGAGCCCATGAGCCACAACTACTGGAGCCTGCATGCTAGAGCCCGTGCTCCGCAACAAGAGAAGCCACTGCAATGAGAAGCCCGTGCACCACAATGAAGAGTAGCCCCCGCTCACCGCAACTAGAGAAAGCCCATGCGCAGCAATGAAGACCCAACGCAGCCAAAGAATAATTTTTTTAAAAAGGCACATTGAACATTCTCCATGATAGAACATATGATATGACACAAAACAACTCTTAACAAATTTAAGACTGAAAGCACACCAACTACCCCTTCTGACCACAATAGTATGAAACTAGAACACAAGAAGAGGAAAGCTGGAATATCTACAAATATGTGGAAACTAAACAACACACTCCTGAACAACCAATGGGTCAAAGAAGAAAACAAAGGAGAAATTTTTCTTAAATCTTGAAAGAAATGAAAATTTAAAAAAAACAACATACAAAAAGCTATAGGATACTACAAATGCAGTTCTGAGAGGCAAGTTTATAGTGATAAATGCATATATTAAGAAATTAGATCTCAAATAACAAACTAACTTTACACCTCAATGAACTAGAAAAAGAACAAATTAAGCTCAAGTTAGCAGAAGGAAGGAAATAAAAGATCAGAGTAGAAATAAATAAGAAAGAAAAAGAATAGAAGAGCAACAAAACTAAGAGCTAATTTTTTGAAAAGATAAAATTGACAAACCTTTATCTACACTTTATATCTTTTGATTGGAGAATTTAGCCCATTTACAATTATAAATATTGATAGGTATGGATTTACCATTTCCTGTCTGTTAATTGTTTTCTGGTTGTTTTGCAATTCCTTTGTTCCATTTTTCCTTCTCTTGCTCTCTTCCTTTATTATTTGATGATTTTCTGTACTGGTATGCTTCCTTTCCCTTTTACCTTTTGCATATCTACTATAGCCTTCTGCTTTGTGGTTGCCATGAGCCTTGCATAAAACATATTTAGAACAGTCTATCTGAAGTTGATAATAACTTCAAATGCATACAAAAGCTCCCTCTCCCCACATTTTATGGTTTTGACTTCACCATTTGCATCTTTTTATGCTGTGTATCCAATAACAAATGACTGCAGTTATAGTTTTTTAAATACTTTTTGTCTTTCAACATTCATACCAGAGATATAAATGGTCTACCTGCCACCATTACAATATTAGAATTATTTTGAATTTAACTATAAATTTACCTTTACCAGTGAGTTTTATACTTGCATGTTTCCCTGTTACTAACTAGTGTCCTTTTGTTTCAAATGAAGAACTTCCTTTAACACTTCTTGTGAGGTCAGTCTAGTGGTGATGAACTCCTTTAGCTTGTCTGGAAATTTTTTCTCTCTTCCTTAATTCTTAAGGACAACTGCTGAATATTCTTGGTTAGCAGCTTTTTTGTTTTGTTTTCCCTCAGTACTTTGAGTATATGATCCCTCTCCCTTCCGGTCTGCAAGGTTTTTGCAGAAATAGCTACTGATAGTCTTATGGGGGGTTCCCTTGCACACAACCAGTTGCTTTTCTTTTGCTGCTCTTAAGATTCTAACTTTTGACAATTGTCAAAAGCTTTTGTCTCTAACTTCTGACTAATTATAATGTGTTTGAGTGTGGGTCTCTTAGGATTCAACTTCTTTCGAACTCTCTGAGCATCCTGGATCTGGATATCTGTTTCTTTCCCCAGGTTAGGGAAGTTTTCAGCCATTATTTCTTTCAATATGCTTTCTGCCCTGTTCCTCTCTCTTCTCCTTCTGGAACCCCTATCATGCATATATTGGTCTTCTTGATGTTGTCCCACAAATCCCATAATCTATCTCTTTTTTTCCTACTCTGTTTGAATGAATTCCACTGCCCTGTCAAGTTTGCTGACTCTTTCTTCCACTTGATCTAGTCTGCTGTTGAGCCTCTCGATTTTTCAGTTCATTTTTTGAATTCTTTGGCTCTGTGATTTCTCTTGTGTACTTTTTAATATTTACTATCTCCTTGTTGAAACTCTTATTTTGTTCATGCATTGCTTCCTAACCTTGGTGAGCATCTTTATAACTTTTGTCTTAAACTCTCAATCAGGTAAACCACTTATCTCCATGTCATTAAGATCTGTTTCTGGATATTTACCTTATTCCTTTGTTTGGAATATATTCCACTGTTTCTTCATTTTTCTTGACTCTCTGTTGGTTTCCGTGCATTAGATAAAACAGTCATATCTTCCAGTCTTGACAGAGTGGTCTCATTTAGGAGACGAATACTGTCATATAAGAGATGGACCTCGTCAATCAGCCCAGACCAAGGCCTTAGTTTTCTCTCAAAGTTTTGTGACCGTCCAAGCCTCCTCCTTTGCTCTTAGTGGCTCCCAGTAGTTGAGGGTGTGCCAAGACCCATCAGTGTCCAAAAGGGAAGGATCACAATCAGAACCTAGATGTACGCTGCTTAGAAGCTGGACCCTCAGGGAGCAGCTGGATGAGTATGTAGTTAAACTTCTTCCAGGGAGAAAGTGGGAGAAGGTTGTTTTTGCCTAATCCTTCTTTGCTGGACCTTGGTACATGGCCATGGGGAAGGATTCTCCTGTACTCATTAACAACTATTTGTTTGATAAAGCACTGTAAGACTCTTGAATACAAACCCCATTGGCCATTAGAGCCAGATGACCTGGGGGCTCATCCCTCAGATGGCAGCTGCAAAAGCTTGGGCACCAGATGTGTGTACAAGCTTTTTCTTGGGAGACGCTGTCAACTGGGTTTTATTATTGGAGCAGGCTAATGGGGAGAAGGTGGGAGAGATGCCTGCTGGCTTCCCCTGTCTCTGGGGAAGATTTCAGGTAGCCCTTAGATGCCCGCTAAATTAGAAGCCCAGCATGCAGGCAGCGGCTTTTAAAGTACACAGTTAAACCTATTTCAGGGAAAGACTGGAAGACGGGTTATTTCCTTTGCTCTCTGTGCTGAACCTTAGGGTGTAGAGTCAGTTAAAAAATGCTTCTTTGCTATAGTCTTCTGGAACTCATGAGTGGAAGCCTCTTTGGCTATCACCGCCAGGTCTGGGTCCCATGCTTTAGGCAGAAGCCACAAAAGCTGGGGTGCAAATATATGTACAAACTTTTCCAGGCAGATTCCAGTGACTTGGAGTGGGCTGAGGCAGAAGCCAGGCAGCCGGCCCCTAGTGTCTGCTATATTAGATGCTTGGCCCTCAGACAGCAGCTTTTAATGTATACAGATAAACCTCTTTCAAGGAAAGACTAGGAGATGGGTAATTTTGCCTGCTTCCTCTGAGCTGATCCCTGTGGGGACAGTCATAGCAAGTGACTGCATTCCCAATAGGAACTGCTCCTCTGGTTGGCATAGTCTTATAGGTCTCATGGACACAAGCACCTCTGGCTTTCAGAGCTAGGTGTTTTGGGAGCCTATCCCTCAGGAAGGAGTCAAAGTTGGGGTGCTAGATGTAGGCTCCAAATGCTTCACTCCTCAGATAGAACCTGAGTATTGGGGGCCTCTCCCAATTGTGTGGTGCTATGTCAGGGGTGGGGTTTTGTTCTCCCTCATCTGGGTCCTACTGTTACAGTGTTTGTTAGTTTTTTTCTTTTTTTCTTTTTTTAAGGTTTCCTATTTTTTAAGAAGTTGAGAGGATTCTGTTTCTCATATTCCTTATAGTTTTCAATTGGTTGTAGACAAGAGAAGCAAGCAGCAGAAACATCTTTAACTCCAAAAACCAGAAGTCCTCTAGATTACACATATCCCTCACATGTGTGAGGAGGTATGTTTATTTTTTGTAAAAATAAAATGTTTTAAAAGAGTAAAACCATCTCAAGTTCCTGGCACTAGTACCTCATGACATAGTCCTCTCTAATGGGTGGTGATTTTAAAATGAAGTCAGTTCCCACCTCTCCTGTGCACTGCCAAACCAGCATATGAAGTTGACTGGGTTGAGGCAGCATAATTTCTGCTTTAGCACCAAGTACAGCCCTCAGGAGGTTAAAGGCTTATTTAACCCTTTTGTTATTTAACCCTATTGTCTACCAGACAATAAACCATCATAATTCTAAACTATATTTTAATCTACTTTTAATTCACATTAACTTTTAATTTAGTTTCTTTTCCTCAGTCATAAATGCATACCACTTGAGAATCAAAGAGCCCAACAAGGTTTTTATTAAAACTAACAATCTTCTGCCCACCCTCTCCTGCCAATTCCATTATTTCCTCTCTTCCCAGAGGCAATGTCTTCCACTTCTTTTTAGCTCTTTTGGTATTTACCTCCATATCACCAAATTTATAGTGCTACTTACTTCATATTTTTTGTTTTACACGTTATCTGACTTACTCCAGCTTCAAAAGGAGATGATATGTGTAAAAAGGAGATAATGAAAAAGATATGAAGTAGCAGCTATAAGCACATATAAATTATATGCATATATACACTTCTGTCCCCTCACCTCCAACACAGATCAAAATTTTGATTATAATCAATGTTCAGCACCATTATGATTAAGTAAATTACATTCATATTTGGGCCATGGATAACTTTCGCAAACATGGAAATAAGTTTTACTTTCATATATATTCTGAAGTTAATCACTTCTTACTTTTTGTTTGCTTTGTTTGTATGTACTTAACACTTTTTTTTTTTTTTTTTTTGCGGTACGCGGGCCTCTCACTGCTGCGGCCCCTCCCGCTGCAGAGCACAGGCTCCGGACGCGCAGGCCCAGCGGCCACGGCTCACGGGCCCAGCCACTCCGCGGCATGTGGTATCCTCCCGGACCGGGGCACGAACCCGCGCCCCCTGCACCAGCAGGCGGACTCCCAACCACTGCACCACCAGGGAAGCCCTGTACTTAACACTTTAATTCAACCCCAAATCCTTTGCCAATTCTCTAAATCTCTTTTTTCTACATTAAAGAGAACAGCTATTGTATCAATTTCATTGGTGACAACAGATCTTGTATCTACTTTGAGCCATCTACCCTCAAGCCTTGTGACTTTGTTCAGTCTGGACTTGTCCTCCATGTATTATGCTCAGATATATAGTATCTTATGATCTTGCTGCACTATCACCCTACGATTTCCTTCATTATTCTCTTATGCTGGATTCTTATATTCCTTAAACTCCATACTTTCCTTTACCTTGATTTACTCCCTTGTTTTAATGGAGCACATTCTAGTAGCCTTGAAAAACTTTTGGGGAGATTAATTTTGTAAGATTTTAAATACCTGAAATTATCTTTCTTCACAATTAAATGATAATTTTGGAAAAGGATTCAATGATTAGAAACCATTTACCCCCCAAATTCTGAAAACACTGGTCCACTGCTTTTCTTTTAATCACAATTCTACTGAGATATAATTAACATACCATATAATTCATCTATTAAAAGTGTACAATAGTTTTTTAGTATATTCAGAGTTATAAAACCACCACCACCATGAAAAACAGAACATTTTCATCACCCTAAGAAAAAACTCCATATACATTAGCAGTCCTCCTTCTTCCCACCCTCCTCCAGCCCTAGGCAACCACTGATCTACTTTCTGTCTCCCTGGATTTGCCTACTCTGGATGTTTTATATAAATGAAAATCATATACGATCTTTTGTGAGTGGCTTTTTCTACTTAGCATGTTTTCAAGGTCCCTCCATGTTGTAGCAGATATTAGTACTTCATTTAATTGCCAAATGCTACTCCACTGCATGGATGCACAACATTTATCTGCTCATCTGCTGATGGACATCTGGGTTGTTTCCACCTTTTGGCTATCATGAATAATAGTGTTGTGAGCATTAATGTACAACTTTTTGTGTAGACATATGTTTCCATTTCTCTTGAGTGTATATATACTCCTAATATTAGAATGGCTGGGTCATGTGATAAATCTACATTATACATTTTGAGACACTGCAAGATTGTTTTCCAAAGTAGTTGCATTATTTTATACTTCCACCAGCAGTGTATGAAGGTTCCAGTTTCTCCATAATCTCACCAACACTTGTTACTACCTGTCTTTTTGATTACAGCCATCTAGTGGTTGGGAAGTGGTATCTTTTCGTTTTGATTTGCATTTCCCATGGCACATCTATTTTTTCACATGCTTATTGGCCACCTGTAAATCTTATTCAGAGAAATGTCTAATTTATATAGATCCCTTGCCTATTTTTTCATTGACTTAATTTTTCTTTTTATTGATTCTTAAGGTTTATGTCTAGGTTTTAGAGTTTCATATTTTTAGTTCTTACATTTATGTCACTGATCCATTTTGAGTTAATTTTTGTTTATGATGTGAAGAGGGGGTGGGGGAGGGTACCAAACTTTATTCTTTTGCATGTGGTTATCCAATTGTCCCAGTGTCATTTGTTGAAAATACTTTTCTTTCCCCATTGAATTGTCTTGGCGCTCATGTCAAATATCATCTGACCACAAACATGAGGGATCATTTTTGGATTTCCAATTTTAGTCCACTAATCTATGTCTATCTTTATGCTAGTTCCAAACTCTCTTGATTAATGTAGCACTGCAGTAAGTTTTAAAATCAAGAAGTGTGACTACTTCAACTTTGTTCTTTGCTCCACTAACTTCTAGCTTCCATTCCTGTTGTTGAAGTTTGATTACATTGTCTTGATTCTGTGTGTGCAACTTGCTTTTCCCTTTCAAACCTCTTAGGATCTTCTACTTTTCCCCACTATTCTGAAATTTCATGATGATATGCCTTGATAGAAGTCTACTTTCATCCTAATTGTGCTGGGTAACTCTTTACTGGCCCTCTTAACCTGGGTATTTGCTTCACTTCCTTCCAGGAAATCTTCTTAAATGATCAAGTGATATTTTTTTTTGCTTCTATTTTCTGATCTCTATTTCTGGAAAAACTTTTATCAATTTATCCTTCATTTATCTTGTTTATTTATTATTTATCTTTATTAGACAATGGACCTTCTGGACTGATCCTATAGTATTTTTACTTTTTTCCTCCTTATTTTCAACCTGTTCATTTTTATTCTACTTTCTCTAAGATTTCCTCGACTTTATGTTGTATATTTTCTATTTTTTAATGATTTCTGCTCAAATATACTTTTTTCCCTTTTTTTAAATAACATCCTATTTTTGTTTTACATATGCATTATTTTTTTTTCATTTTTTTTAAAGGTTTTTGTTTGCTTGCCTGTTTTGGTCTCTTTTATAGGCTAGACATTTCCACCCATGACTATATACTCGGGCTTGAAACTAAAGGACCAAAACCTCATTAAGAGCTCTGTGAATTAGGTTAGGCTTTTCTACCAAACCATTTTATCAGGAGAACTGCTAATACCAATAAATTTAGATTTTGCTGATGTTTTTCTCCATCTCTTGGGTTTGCCAGATTTCCCTAAGAGTCTTCCAAATTCTTAGGTGAAGTGCAATAGCCAGGCTGCACTGTTTTGGAAGCTGAGTAGGCGGGAAAAACAGCTAGAGCTTGACGTGGTGTGCACGAAAGGGGAGAACAGGTGGTTACAATAAGTATTTAAATTACCACTTAGCTCCCCATAATGTGTACCATTCAACAGTGTCTGGTATCTTCTCAGTTCAGAATCTCTCTGCTCCCCTATTCCAAAGAATAAACTTTTAGTATTCTGAGGCTCAGGAATGTTACCATGGAGAAAATGGGGAGGAAATCTCTGTTTCTAAACAGTTTTCAACCAGTTCTCATCACCATTAATTCTCATCCTCATTTTTAGAGGTACCTGGTATACTAAAAATGAGGCCCTTCAGAGGATCTGCAGTATAAACTGGACTGTATCTTGACTTTCCCTGTCAGTGGCTAAGAACTCAGTTACTTGTGGACAGACAGCTCAATGTCCTTCTGTTTTCTAGCTTCTAAAATTCTGTTGCTATTGTCTTCTTTTCCTTTTTCTCGTTATTGATTATACCTATTTTTTAAAAATATCCAAACACTTACCATTGCTTCATTAAGGTTTCAGAAGGTAAATGCATGTCTTTAATCTACCACTTGAATCAGACGCCTTTTAATTTTTTTCAAAAGAATGACAGGCCTCTTTTTGTTTTTGTTGTTTTGCCCGTGCCGCGCAGCTTGTGGGATCTTAGGTCCCCCAACCAGGGACTGAACCCGTGCCTTGAAGCAGTGAAAGCACAGAGTCCTAACCACTGGACCACCAGGGAATTCTCCAAGGCCTCTTGAAACTGAACGTCAGATTTGGAGATACACTTCAAAAGTACCTACCAATTTCAGGCAACATAAGTTTAATTAAATTTTTCATTTCCATTAGCAACTGTTAAAGATGCTTGCATTCTAAAGAGTAAACCAAGCCTCAACCACAGATAACTATAAAAGAATATGGGAAAGGGAAATAAATTTTGACAAGTAGAACATGGAAAATCTCATTGGAAGAAATTATCTGAACATTATTTTGAAGAATTCCACAGACATATAAAAAGAAGTATAGAATTCACAAGCAATACAACAGCATAAACAAACACAAGGAGCAACATGTGCTTCACTGGATCCTCTTCTTGTTTTTTCAACAAAGTTCTAACTCAAGGTCCTGAACTCAGCAAGCCCTGAAGAACCATATCCACTCCTTCAACTTTAATTAGCACTTAACATGAAAATAACTCCAAAACCTGCTCTTCCATCCATTTTCCAGAGCAAAATATTTACTTTGCCGGTGGACTGTTCCATGTCACCGCGTCAAAAACTCCCATTCGTCCTACCTGAGCTGCCTTCCTTAAGCATCTCTTGTTCCCAAACCATTTCTGCCTCCTTCATCTTCAACATATCACATCCACTGAGTAAATCCACCAGCAAGTAATCCTTGAATCAAGTTTGATTCTTCCTACTTTCTCCCTTTACACCGCTGTTTCCCAGTTCCCACTGATTAAGTAGCTTTTCAATGAGAAGCTAAAATTAATGTTCAGCAATTTCAAGCTTTACACAGTCACTTTGTCACTAGCTGGAGTTGTACTAATATTAAGAAGGCAAAATGAATAACCTGAGACCAAAACTAATCTCCACTATGGCTTTATCACCATTTTCTTAGAATAAACATTGCTGGGAAGGCATTCACTTTTTTTTTTTATTATAGAACTGTTTAGCTTCATGCTTCAGTTGGATAATTACAAAGTTAAATTAAGTGAGCTTAAACAGTGTTTAACTAAGCACAGAGTGAATACTCCCTAAATTTAAAACTTCACTTGCTTAGTTTATTCAAACCAACTTTATGCAAGCCATCTTCCTAAAGCTTACTCATGAACAGCCCATAAAACCAGAGAAACAGTTGAGAATATACACACAGGTTTGTTTGTTTGTTTGTTTGTTTTTAAGTGCTGACTGATCTGAACTACAGGGAAGCCACAGACCACATGGGCAACTAATGCTCCCATGGCAATTATTATTCTCAGTTATAGACCAGAACAGCCCACAGTAGTCAGGATATGGCAAAAGGAGCATCAGAATAGAGTCATTTGAAAGACTCTTGTTTTGCATCATAATACCCTACTGATACATAACCAACCAACCAACCAAATTATCTGGAAGCAATGTATTTTACAGTGGTTTTCATAAAGTATTCTTGCACTAGATTTCAAAGTATTGAAGAGTTGTAGATATGTTTACCTCTCTGTAAACATGTACTAGATAGCTTGCTATGCATAAAAACCTTTTTCTTTTTAAGGTCCCTTGGTTATAGAATGTCACCTAGTCAATCATCTAATAGTCACTTATCTTCCCCTCTCCTGGAGAAAATGGTAATGAATTAATAATGAATTTATAAGTTCAGTATAATTATTATCCATAAAGATAATACTGATTTCCTAAACTAAATTACCTTTTGGACTGCTCCACTACCTAACCTTTGATTAAGAAAAAAAATTCATGGGAAGGGGAATACCACAACTTCTGTCCCTAAAAGGAGGGGAAAGGATGAAAAAGGAAAAGAGTGTGAATCAATAAAACTGGACTTCCTGGTCAGAGGACTAACAACTGTGAAAAACTAATTTTAAAATACAAATATCATCTCATTTTAATGGTTTTAAGGATAACCAAAATTGCTACACACTACTAAAATGCTAACTCAGTTGGAGCTTTTACAATAAAGGTACAATATTCCTTTTATTTTTAAGGCCTAATTCATAAAATCTACTGCCTGTCAACAACGTACCAAGCACTGTAGAGACACGCAAAGAAGAGACTCTGGCCTAATAGTACTAAAAATCTCATGGAAAGACAAAAGGTAAACTATAATATGATATACTAAAAAAATGTAACAAAGGCATGTATGAAGGCAATGAGGCCACAGACGGAATACCTAGGCCTGCCTGGTGGAGTCAGGGAAGACTGTGTAACGGAGCTGATGATCTCTCAAAGGAGTAAAAGGGGAGACGTGATTAAAAAAGAACGATTTACTGCTGACATCACAGCCTGATCACGAGACAGGGTAAAGATTCAGAACCCAAACAGTAAGATACAGGAGATGGCAAACTGGTCTAGAAAAAATTTAAAAAGAAGGTACCATAAACACTCTATATAAGTCTATGGAGCAAAACATTCCAAAGTCTGCATAGACTGACTTAACGGATATTTTAGAACAAATCAAACACTATATATGCTGGATGGGAAAGAACAAAAAAAGAGTAGGAGCAAAACAGACAATTACCTCCTTTTGTAGTATCATTCTGGGCCTGGATGCCATGATGCAATGAATTATGAATGGCAGAAAGAAGATCTGCTGCTTGAACCATCAATTTTTGAGCTTCTGCAACAGCACTGGTCTAGCAAATAAATCACCAAAAACATTCTTACATATTCTTTCACTGAAAGATATACATTAAATAGGAAAATCCTATAAACAATAATGAAATTAAATGCTTGCTGTAATGACATTGGTTTTCACAAACTATTCACTTAATATAGGATGCCCAGATCCTGTTAGGATAGAAATAATTTTTTTACCCATATCTATACATTGTAGGAGCCATTAAAGAACAATAGGAAACATTTCTGGTTTATTCTACTAATCTCATGTTTAAAAAAAAAAAGAGAGATGCAATCAACTACAAAATGGGAAATTGCAACATTCCTACTAAATCATTCATCAAGGTGAAATTTCAAAAAAAGAGCAGAATTACAGAAGTTAGTAAAGGTTGGATCTCTACTTACCACTTATTAACTATTCACAAATTAGTCTGTAATTTACTTAGAGTTAATGCAATATACACACAAAAATATTCACCATTTATTCCACACAAATCTAAGTTAATTATTTAACTGAATGAAAGAGGCCTGCCTAAAATTCTCATTTTTAATTTCTCCAATTCACAATAACTACCCAGAAGCAATTTCAGCTTCTATTATTTTACCAACTAATACGTAATATGTTATTTTTATATCAACAACAGACATGGACATGTTATGGAGCAGAATGTAAAATTCATGTGACTTTTGGAGAAAATCAGGGATACTCTGATGTAAACACAACAAATGCTGAGTACTGTATATGTGTGCATATACATTTCAATGGAAAAGTCTCAGAACTACCAAAATAAAACATTCCATCGAAAACAAAAACACTAAAATTTAGATTATAGTAAATACCCTTACCTCTTTCTTAGTAAAAGCTATAAGCACTGTCAGTAACACTCGAGTAAATTTCACTCTGCTGAATACTGCTAAACACTGTTGGTGCTAAAAAACAAGAAAGGACTAAAAGTTAAAAGATGCAAAGTCTGTCAAAGAAATTTCATTTTAAAATATAGTATTTTAAGTCCTAAATCTCAGTGTTAATAACTTACTATTGAATATATTACAAACACCTTCACTTATAGTCTTTTAAATGTCTGAAAAATGAGCTGCAGAAAACATAATAAAACAAAGCCTATTTTATTGAAATAGAAATACATAATAAAGCTTATGTGTCAAGAGCACTGATTTTTCCCTAAGTCAGGAGTTACACTATTATTTCAAAACTGATTTAATTAGCATTTTTAAAAGGACTGATAAAAAGGTGCTTTAAGCAGAGTCAGAAAATTTAGGATCTTAACAAAGGTTTGACAACTTTTGATACTGTGTAAGTTCTTGAATTCTGCCAACTTTTGGTGGATCATCTGTTAAAAAAAAAAATCATGTTTTTCTTCCTACCTCACAGGAATATTGAAGAGCTTTGAAATCATGTATTTGAAAGAGTTATATTATAATTCTATCAAAATAAATACAAGGGAAATAAACTCCCTTGCAATGTCCAATTTGTAAAGAAATACCTTAAAAAGGGCTTCCATAAATTATAACGTAGTTCATAAAACTACAACATTAACTTCTCTGATATTATCTACCAGAAAATAAGTTCAATTACTTCTAGTTCAACTTCTGGATCTCTTTCTTCTCCCTGTCGACTTCGAGTACTCTAAAATTTTAAAAAAGGTATATTAAAACACACACAAACCTGTAAAAGCATTAGATTACAATTATACAAGGTAAAGCAATAAATTAATTTATTGAATATATGCAAGAATCTATTTGAAGAAAAATATTTGGAAGAAAAAATCTGTATCAATTATTTATTTTCCTATTAATACTATGTACAGAAAGTTCATTTTGATATAAATTATAAAGATCACACAAAAGAATAAGGTATTAAAAACAGCAAAAGCAAAACAATGAAAAGCAGAAGCACATGGTACATAGTACTTCCTGCTTTTAAAAAATCTATTAACTGAAATTCCTGATGCTCTCCAAACTAACCCTGTTAGAAAAAAAAAGTAACCTATACAAAATCACATCATAAAGTCACATGGTAAATACTGATAAGTTCTATACTAAAATGCAAAACATCTTGTTAATACATGTGTTACATATGGTTGACTATTCTGACAAAATTCCAAGGCAGTACCCACAGGAAGATCTGGTAGATTGGGGTTCTAGCCCTGGAGCTGTCACTTACTAATGGCATGCCCTTAATAAGACTCAAGACAGGTTACTTAACTCTTTTCAGCTGTATTTTCTTCATGTAAAAGTACATTTTATTGCCTAATGCACTGAATAACTGTAAATATCTGGTAAGACAATAATGCAAAATTGTTTTGACAACCATGCTGTGTTATACAGGTATAAAAAAATAGAAGAAATGTAACTTTTTTTCATTTTTAATTTCTATGAGAACAAAATCATCAGGATCATCTGGTCAAAGGATGTCATTCATAGAAGGCTTTTAATCAGATTTGAGGAGCTTCCATTTACTGAGCTCTTCTGCTATGTTCTAGATACTGCCCTAACTATTAATGATACAAAGGTGAAGAAGGTAGTCCTTACCTTTGAGGAATTTAAAATTCTAGAATCTTATGCTATTCTTAAAATAGCATACTAAAATTTTAAAACATTGGCAAAAAATTGAAAAAATTTGAAAGGGTTAAATTTTCAACACTTGAAAGTAACACTACTTCACCAGAAACCCCTCTAGCAGTGTTCTAATTCATTACCAAAAAACGGTACAGCATATATAAAGAAAGTTGGTGGTCCTACCTACACTAGCTATTTGTAATTAGCTAAAGTTAACCTGACATTTAGAAGAATATAAATATCCTACACCAAAGAAAAGAGAAAAAAATATATACCTTTACTCTTCTTTGCATGTCATCCTCCACATCTTTTAGCATGCCTAGAAAGAGAGACAATGATTTTAAAAGGAAACAAATCCAAATGTAAAATTTGTGAATTATATTTATAAATGGTTTTACCTGTAACTCGAAGATCTGTCACACTGTTGGCCATTTTAAATCCATAAGTCATTGACTGAAAATCTTCCTATACAGAAAAGCAATAATTAGGCCCTTGAACAGTAGCAAAACCTTTCATTATATTTCTCTTACAAAATCACTATTTGCTAATAAGAAAACAGTAATGGAATGTCACCCTAAATATTGCTATCATACATCCAAGCTATCTTTACAGGCATACCATTAAAACACCACATTCTAATGTTGTCTCTGTCCCCTTAATTTCAATTGCTGTCCTTAGGCTATTTAAACATACTTGCATTTAATATGTTCATTTGCAAAATAATGCTTATGATAATATCACAAATAATTCCCACTTACAAAGAATTCTCACATTCACAGGTGAACAATAAATATGTAATAATTACTATTTGCAAAATTTAAACAAGACTCTTCAAAACTTATTATATGTCATTTTACACACTGTTAGGCTAAAAGGTTAAGTCTTCTCAAACAGAATTACTCAGTGACAGCAAAACCACATTCCCGCTTCTGCCCATTGTAAAGAAAACAAATGATTCATACATGGATTCCCACTCCCAAAATCATTTAAAACACTGCTGGGATATTAGCAAATTAAGTGGTTTGCTGGATTCACTATGAAGAGTTTAATAATATCTGGCTGATTTCAGCTAAGAAGTTAGAAGTTCTACTAAAGGAGTGTTTCTGCCATATTACGATTCTTATAAAAATGTATATAAAAGCCTAATATAATGAAATAACAGATATTCACAGCAGTGGCCAGAACTATAGTGAAATTTCTGGACTCTTAACAAAAACATTCAGTAAGCATGCAATTCATGTCAGGTACTATATCTGACAAACAGAAAGAAGTACAAACAATGTCTCTAGTCTGAAAGAACTCAGGAGAATTGTATGCCTCACAGGACTGGGTCTTTCAAAAGTCTCAGGCTGTAATACAGAGCTATAAACTTACGCTCCAAATGAAGTTTATACTCTATCTCTACTTGGACATCAAACAGGATTCTCAAATTATACATGTCTAAATAGGAACTCTCATAGTGTTTACCACATTGCTAAAAGGCACCCCCATCCCATTACTCAGGCTGAAAACCTGCATTTCAAGTCATCTTGTTTTCCTGAAACCCGTATCAGATCCATCAGAAAACACTGTAGGATCTATCTTCAAATTCTAATCACCAAGTCCGACTCCTTTCACAGCTATCTCCAGTTCAAGGATCCACCATCTCTCACTTCTATAACTGTCTCCAGACAGGCCCCCCACCTTCCACAACTGTCTGCTATATAATTTATTCACCACCAAAGGCCAAAGGGATTGTTTTAAGATAAGCCATTTCATGTCACTTTCTACTCAAAACTTTTCAGGAATTTTCTTCCTCACAGTAAAATCCCAAATTCCCCCATGGCCTCTAAGGCCCTCCACCATGTGGCCCTGGTCTCCCTCTCCAACCCCATTTCCTACCTACCACTCATGTCCATGTTCACTGCACTGCAATCACACAGGCCTTCTTGTTGTCCTTCAAGCATATCAAACACATACTCTTCTCAGGACCTCTGTACCCACTGAAACCCCCTCCCCAAACTGATTTTCTTCAAAAGATTTACAAAGCTCCATCCCTTACTATATTCCAGCCTCTGTTTCAATGTCAATTTCTCATACGAGGGTATACCCTGTGCATTCTCTCTAAAATAGCACCCTCCACCACTTTATATCCCCTTTCCCTACTTTACTTTTCTTCACAGAACTTGTCACCACCTGACATTATATATGTAATTTGTTTACTTACGCACTGACTATTTGTCCCAAGGAATGCATAATCTCTGAGCTCAGGGCTTTGTTGTATTCATGCTTTATCTCTAGGGCTTAGAATAGTGCTTGGCACAGAGTACTATTCAAACCTATTTGTTGAAGGAATGATGAGCTACTTCAGGGCAGGGGCCATTTGGCCGTTAACCTTACTAAGAACATCAGGCTGGTTACAAGTTACACTGAGGAGTGGTGGAGACTGTGGCAAATGAGAGAACATACATGTCATCTAAAGGAAGTAGGCCGCTGCTTCCCCTCTTATGGTCATGAATGAATACAGCACTAGTTTGGTACAGTCTCCTAGGTTTTCAGAACAAAAACCTAATTTAATGTAAAATCATCAGACTTTTTAATGTTACCAAGTTTTTAAAAATTAAGTAGCCCAACACTGTGTAGAAAAAACAAAACAGGGGAAAAAAAAAAGCGACCTGTAAGCCCTATCTGTGGACCCTTAAGTTTGCCAAGAAGAGTCTAAGGAAAAGCATTCATCTGGGAGATTATCACAGGTCTGTGTAATAAATACAAACCTCAGTAACAAGAACTTAATCTAAGTCATTGGAGGTCTGAAGCAGAAGAGTTATGTCAACAGATGCTGCCATTAAAATATCACTACTGAAACTCTGTGGACTTAAGGAGGACAAAAATCAAAGTAAACCCAGAGAGACCAGATACTGGATACCACCCAACAGTCCAAGCAGGAGCTGATGGTGAACGGGACTGATACCATAACCAGAAATGATGAGAAGTTGTTGAAATCAGGATATATTTAAAAGGTAAAGCCAACATGATGTGCTGAAGAACTGAATATGAGGTAAACTGTAGTATAATCAAGGGTTTTCGGTCTGAGCAACTGGTAAATTATGATGCCATTTACTCAGATGGGGCAGTTTGGGAGGAGCAGGTTTAAGGGCAGAAATGGAATACAATTTTAACTATATTAAGTTTGTAATTCCTTTGGTCATCCAAGGGAAGATTTCAGGAAGGCACTTGCTTGAGTCTGAAAGTCAGAGGAGGAAATCAGGATTAGAGATATCAATTTGGACTTCATCAGCTTATAGTTGGTATTAAAAGCCACAGAACTAGAGGAAATCAACCCAGAGAGAGCCCAAGAGAACTGGAGATCTACAGGAGCAAGCACAGGAAATGGACTAACCAGTGAGAAAGAAAGAAATCCAACAGATTGTCATAATAGGAAGATAAGAAGAAAGTATTTCAAAAAGTGGTCAGTTGAGTCTAATGAAGCCGACAGGCTGAAGAGGGAGGAGTGAGAACACTGGATTTACCAAGACGGATATCATTAAGGAGCTTGCTAAAAGCAGTTTCTGTAGTGGTAGAAGAATGTCCAATTGGTGTGGGTGAGAAGAGAATGAAAGAGAAAGTAAAATAATATTAACAGCTCATTCAAGGAGTTTTTGGTACATATAGGGCAGCAGAGAAATGAGACTGTAGATATAAGGAGCCATGGCATCAAGGGAACTGCGGTATTTTGGTTTTAAATTAAGTCATGTAAAAACATGTTTATATGCCAGTAAGAATAATCTAGTAGCGAAGGATGCAGCAGCAACACAATACAAAGAAAGGGATACTAACTGCAGTAGGCTAGAGGGGAGGGAATCTAGAACACAGTGGAGGGGCTGAGAGCTTAGAATGTCACAGGGATACTTTCGTTTTAACAACAACAGAGTGTGTGGATACCATAACAGGTTAGCATTTGTGATAATAAGAAGATGGGATACTTCTAATTACATCTGACTGTATCTAATATCCCATTATGGTAGAAAGCAAGCTGACAGTGAGAGTTGACACTGGAGGTCTGAGAAGTAACAGATGGGGAAAAGTTACCTTAGAGACTAGAAAAGCAAGTTTGCTACGGAAGTGTTGTAGGATAGGATTGTCTCTAGTGTTGAGTGCCCATCTGAGACTTGCAGTCCTAAAATTAAAGTGAGAACAGACACACAGATGTGAATTTTCCCCAGCTGCCTTCTGTTGTTTGGGTGCAAGAAAGCAATTTTAGCACTAACTGGGCCATGGAAATGAGAACGTGAGGAAAGTAACAGAGAAAACTAAAGCGACAGCACCTATGAATTGGAGGTCTCTGTGGCACTAAAGGACAGAAGGAATAGGGGAATCCAAGTAAGTGGTATGGATCAAAGGATAGTTTGGTATCCTTTGATATAGTTTGATAGCTTGATATCAAGATTTTAGAGGTGAGTAATTAGTAGGGAAAAAATTTTGTCCATTTCTGAGCAATGGACAAATCATTTTCTGAGCACCCTATGATGGCTGGTATAGGCTAAACACCAGGGATACAATGGTAAAATACTATCACTGCAAATACAGAGCTTATTATCCCAGGGACAGAAGATGTTTTGACAGATAAAGCCCATGTTCTTCACTTGTACTCTACAATATCTTTACAATACTACCAAGATATAACTGCAGAAAATTATAAGGGATATTTAGCATTCTATAAAACACAGCATTTAAAACAATGCAGCCTTGCAAAGAAATTTAGAATAGTAAATACTTACAATCATAACTGTAACAGAACACCCAATATCAGAATTGAATGTGATTTCACCAAAGCAGTAATCTTGATTGTACTAATATTCTAAATAAGTAAAACTGTTTCAATCCCTTCTAAAACTTAATAGTCACAATGTATTAGTTGTGATTTATTACTGCTTTAAACATTCATTTCACAGATAAAATACTTTGCATAAATATTTCAGGGTCTCCTAAAATAATCTGATTCATTCAACTAAAATTTGAGTACCTACCACAGACCAGATACTGGGTAACCTAGTAAGGGTACAAGTAAGGGTAAAACATGAGCACAGATAATTCAGATTAGGACTTGAAACAATTTAAATGTCCACTAGTAAGTGGCTTGTAATTTATTGTACATACAGTGGAATACTACTGCTGCTGCTGCTCCTACAACTACTAATAGCAGCTAATGTTATTAAGTGCTTGTCAGGTGCCAGGCACTGTTCTAAACATTTTACTTGTTAATTTGTTAATCCTCACAATAATGCTCTAAGGTGGGTACTTTTATAAACTACATTTTATAAATGAGGAAACTGAGGCATAGGACGTTTAAATTCTGAAAAACCACAGAGCTAGTAAGCGACAGAGTAAGAACACAAACTTATGTGGTCTCACTCCCCAGAGGCTTTTCTAACTTTTATTCTGAAAAAAATTCAGATTACAAAAATAGTAAAGAGAAGTCCCATATTGCCTTCACCCAAATGATAACATTAAACCACATTTACA
Source organism: Globicephala melas (assembly GCF_963455315.2). Taxonomy (NCBI): domain Eukaryota; kingdom Metazoa; phylum Chordata; class Mammalia; order Artiodactyla; family Delphinidae; genus Globicephala; species Globicephala melas. Next base: position 84,119,973 of record NC_083319.1, on the reverse strand, counting down.
TTATAATTCTCTATTTTTCTTCCCTGAAACCTTTCAGACTAGGTTGCAGACTATGATACCCCTTTATCTGTAAATGTCAGTGTGATTTTATAAAAACAAAAATCATTCTCTTACAAAACCACAGTACAATTATCAAATCAGGAAACTGACGTCTCTTTAACCTGGAACATTTCTTTTGTCCTTGTCTTTCATGCCCTGACATTTTAGAACAGTACAAGCCAAAGTTATTTTGTGTATGTCCCTCAATATGGGTTTGTCTTATATTTTTCCGAAATTCAAATCAATTTAATATTTGATAGGATATTTGACCTGAATACCACAGAAGTGATGTTATGTCCTTCTTAGATCACTGAATCTGGAGACACATGGTGTTGACTTATCCCATTACTGGTGGTTAATTCTGGCCACTTGGCTAAGATACTAAGTGTCTACACTGTAAACTTATCATTTTCCCTTTTGTAATTAATAAATGTCTTGTGGGATGATACATTGAGGCTAGGTACAAATCCTGTGTCTCATTACACTTTTGTCTACTAGTTTGAGCATCCTTTGATGATTCATGCCAGAAATAGTTCTTCAAAATCTGTATTCGCAACACGATGCAATGCAAATAAAAACAATGAGGTAGATCTACCTACATGTGCTGGTATGTGCAAAAATCTGTTCTCTATACTCTGTGGGAAAATGCAAGTTGCAAACAGTCTACATAATTCCATCATGTTAAGTAAAATACACACGGGTACGTATCATAAAAAACACTTGGAAAGATATACATCAAATGGATAATAGTGTTTACTCTTTGCCAGACAAGCCAAGAACTTTTATAGTTTCATTTATTTACTGTTGTATTAGAAATATGCTCGGCTGCAAGTAAGAGAAAAATCCAACTTAAGTGACTTAAGTGATACAGATTTACAGCATGCCAAATAACATGAACATTAGAATATTAGAAAGTAATCTTTCTTTTGGCTCCACTATCCTAAGCTTTTAGATTTTTACATCTGTCACTTCATGTTCACAAAATGAAGCAGTACCTCCAAACATCACATCCATACTCAAGCAGTATACTACTAAGAGTAAGAGGGAATGCTATAATAATTACACCAGGACAAAAGGTGTCAGGCAGGACTGCTCTATGCAAACCAGCATGTACAGACACTAGCTATGACAGAAGAACATGCTAAAGAACAACAGAGAACAAAACTGAAGTCTGGGGAAGTCAGGAGATTGGGATACAAGTTTATAGATAAGTAAGACTCTGCCCTAAAAGGGTAAGGAGAAAAGGCCAAGGGGTCAGAAGCAACATCCTGTGCACAAGCATGGGATACTGAAAGAGAATAACATATAGGACCAGCTGAAGAATAAAATGCCAGGGGAGAAGAAAAAGGTATACAGGCATACCTTATTTTACTGTATTTTACTTTATTTCACTTTGCAGATACTGCATTTTTTAAAAAACAAATTGAAGGTTTGTAGCAACCCTGCATTGTCAGATGATGTTTAGCATTTTTTAGCAATAAGGTATTTTTTAATTAAGGTATGTACATTGTTTTTTTAGACATAATGCTGTTTCACTTAATAGACTACACTATAGTAAATATAACTTTAACATGCACTGGGAAACCAAAAAATTCGTGTGACTCATTTTATCCCAATATTTGCTTTATTGTGGTGGCCTGGAACCATACCTACAATATCTCCAAGGTACGCCTGTAATAAATACCACAATGAAGTATCACCTCACACCCATAAGAATGGTGACCATCAAAAAGGCAAGGGATAACAAATGCTGGCTCGGATGTGGAGAAAAAGTAACCCTTGTGCACTGTTAGTGGGACTGTAAACTGGTTCAATCACTGCAGAGAACAGTATGGAGGTTACCCAAAAAATTAAAATTAGAACTACCATCCAATCCAGCAATCCCATTAATGGGTATATGTATATCCAAAGGAAATGAAAACAAGTAACCAAAGAGACATGCACTCTAATGTTTATTGCAGCATTATTCACAAAAGCCAAGGTATGGAAACAACGTAAGTGTCCATCAATGAATGAATGGATAAAGAAGATGTATATTTATACAATGAATAATATGCAGCCATAAGAAAAAAAGGAAATTCTGCCATTTGCAGCAACATTAATGGACCCTGAGGACATTATGCTAAGTAAGACAGAGAAAGACAAACACTGTATGATCTCTCTCATATGTGGAATCTAAAAAAACCAAAATCGTAAAAGCAAACAGTAAAATGGTGTTTACCAGGGGCTAGGTGTGGGGGAATTGGGGAGATGTTGTTTAAGGGTACAGACTTGCAACTAGTAGATTAGTAAGTCCTAGAAACCTAATATACAGTACAGTGATTACAGACAACAAAACTATTATAAACATTAAACTTGCTAAGAGACTCCATTTTAATTGTTCCCAACACTAGAAGAAATGACAATTATGTAACACAATAGAGGTGTTAGCTAAGGCTACTATGGCAATCATTTTGCAATATAAATGAATCAAATTAATATGCCATACTGCTTAAACTTATACAATGTCATATGCCATATAACTCAATAAAAAAATTAAGAAGTAATAAAAAATGAGTAATAAAATTGGGGCCAGATGATAAAAAGAGATACTCTAAGGGTTTTGAATTTTATCATGTAGGCAGTAGAAACAATGGACTTTTGGTTAAATGTGGTATTTCCTCTTGAAATCATCAGTAAAGGAATGAAAATTTTGAATTCCAAAGAACAAGGAAGACAGAATGGAAGACAACATTCAAGACACATAAGGCAATTTTTGGAAGATGCCAAGTAATTGGACAAAAAGAGAAGCCACTGCAATGAGAAGCCTGCACACAGCAACGAAAAGTAGCCCCTGCTCGCTGCAACTAGAGAAAGCCCGCGCTCAGCAACAAAGACCCAACACAGCCAAATATAAAATAATTTTTAAAAAAAAAAGAAAAAGATGTGGGGCTAGAGGAATAAGAAGCTGGATGTCTAAGAAAGGAGCTCTTAGACTCCCATCCTCACTGTGCACAGCAAAGTGATATGCCTATCATTTTATTCCCAGCACTTGCCACAATGTTCAGCGTATGCTAATGAAATCAATAAACAGATAGTACAGATTAAGGATAGGCAAATTTTTTCTTAAAGGGCCAGGTTATATATATTTTATGCTTTGCAGACCAAGTGGCAAAACAGAGAATACTGAGTAGGCACTTACATAACTATATAAATGTAACCATTTAAAAGGAAAGAAAATATTCTTAGCTCAAGGACCATAAAAGACACAGGCAGCAGGGCTGGTCTGCAGGCTGTAGTTTGCCAAGGACTTTCTGAGGGTTTAGATGCAGGGTACGGGAGAAAGAGAAGAGTTAAGGATGATGCCCAGGTTTTTGGTCTGCGCAACTAGAAGAATGGAGTTCCATTTGCTAAGACTGAGAAGACTACAGAAGAAAGAAGTTGGAAGCAAGGGGAAAACCAGCAGCTTCATTTTGGAAATGTTATGTATGACATCCTAGTGAGAATGTAGAATAGGCAGCAGCATATATGAATATGACATTTAGGGAACAAGCCTAGGTTAAGAATATAAATTTGGCCTCATTAGCAGAGACAGAATTTAAAAATATGAAACTGCATGAGATCATCAAGAGTATAGATAAAGAAGTGTAAAAACTGAGCCTGAGTCACACCAATGTTTAGAGCTGTGCGCCACATAACTACCGAGCACTTGAAATGAGACTAGTTCAAACTAGGATGTGCTGTAAGTGTAAAATACATACCAGATTGAGAATATTCAGTAGAAAAAAAAGAATTCAAAATATTTCATTAATATTTTTTCCCCAAAATATCTGGACCAATTTATTCTCTCTCCAACAGTGAAAAAAAGTATCCATTTTGGGACTTCCCTGGTGGTCCAGTGACTAAGACTCCATGCTCCCAATGCAGGGGGACCGGGTTTGATCCCTGGTCAGGGAACTAGATCCCGCATGTCACAACTAAAAGATCCTGCGTGCCACAACTAAGACCCGGCACAGTCAAATAAATAAATAAAGATTAAAAAAAAAAAAAAAGAACTGTCCATTTTATTGCTCTGTTGCAAGCTTCAGGTTGTCTCAAATTTATACCCATTTATTTCACAGGCCAAAAAAATGATATCTAGTTTTAACATGCATTTTTGGATCATTAGTGAGTTGTTTAAAAAAATTCTTTTCCCACAATTTTGTAAGCCATATGCATTTCCTGTTTTGTACATTGTCTCTTCCCCCACTTCTAAGGTCCAGTGGCAGGCAGATAATACCCTACAATTAGTGTCTTGCCCAGCTTTCCATAGAAGTGGGTAGTAATATTAAATAAAAAAGATGTGATAGTACTATGGATTGGTATCCTCCACACAGGATACCCTATGCAGCTAGGGTCATTAATATTTTTAAACTGATTATATATTGAAGTATTATTTAAGATATATTGGGCTAAGTAAATGTTATTAAAATTAACTTTACCCATGGTTACTAGAACATTTTAAATTATGTATGTGGCTTGCATTATATTCCTATTGGATACTGCTGGTTTAGAGAATGAGATGACAAACAAGAACAACCAGTAAGATGAGAAACCAGAAAATAATTTGTTTCAAAGATGGAGTGATCAACTATGTCAAAATCTTCTGATAGGTCGAGTTTAAGACCAAACATTAACCACTGGGTTTACCAACACTGAGATGTTTGATGACCATAATGTCACAATTTTGGTGGAACACGTGTTCAAAGCCTGACTGGAGTGGATTCAACAGAGAAAAGAGGACAGTGGGTATGAACACCTCTTAAGGATACTGGCTGAAAAGAAGAACTGAGGTATGGGCAGAAGCTGAAGGACAAGACTATGCCATGAAATGGTATTTCTGAGATTGAGTAACATGAATAAAGCATGTTTGTATGCTGATAGGAATGATCCAGTAGAGCAGCAAATTCATTACTCAAGGGATAAAGGTGAGAATTGGTAGACCAATGTCTTTGAATATAAGACTGAGTATGGAATCTAAGGCGCAAGCAGAAGGGATCACTCTTAGGAGCAGAGAAAGTTCATCTACATAACAGAAGGGCAGCAGAAAAGAGGTCACATATGCAGGTAGGTGGGAAGACTGCTTCCGTTTATTCAGTGCAATAGAAAGGCAGGTCATTTGCTTCAAGTGAGGATGGTCAAAGTGCTAGAAGTTTGAGGGGAGTGGAGTGAATGAACTAGGGAGATGTAATGATTGCTAGGGAGCACTGAGGGCCTACATGCAGTTACTGGTGATGAAATGGTAGTAGGACCAATCAGTGGAAATGCATTTTTTTCCAGTCACACTGAGATGTGCAGGTAGGCAAAGGGTTAGATTCAACTAGAATTGAGGTATAACAAGGCAAGAGAGGAAGGGAGCTGAAAGTATATGCAAGGGAATGACTGTAATAAAGGATGATGATACTTAAATTTGGAAAAGAGGGTCAAGAGGTTAATAACAATGAAGCAATGATATAAATAAACAGAAGTCCAAATAGGAGTGAAGAACTCTAGGAATCAGAACACAAGTAATTTAGAAACAGAGGTGGTGGTCTAAGAACGGGATGCTTCAAACTTCAAAGATCATTAAGGGGTTTCAAAGACTAATCTAAGGTATGGTCATTAAAAAGAGAAATCCTAAATGCTTCTAAAGAGAAAAATGAGTCGCATATTAAGAATCAGGATGGTAACACTGGGATTACAAATCAGTGGAACAATGCCTTCAAAATGCTGAGGATGTTATTTTCCAGCCTAGAAATCCATTACAGCCAAACTATCAATCAGGTGTGAGGGCAGGGAAGACATTTTCAGACATGCAAGGTCTCAAAGAAAAATTCCCTCCCTGTCTCCCCGAAGAAACTGAAGACACTGCACAAAGTAATAAACTAAGAACAATAAAGGCACGAGATCCAGGTAACTAGGGATCTAACAAAAAGAGAGGGAAATGGAATTCCCAGGAGAATGGTGCAGAGAAACCTGGGATGACAGCTGTGCAGTGGGCCTAGAAAGCAACTGACCCAGCCTGAAGCTAGAGAACAAAGAACTTCAAGAAGAGCATTTCAAAACAAAAATTATAAATTACCTGATATATATAGATATAGATGTTTATTACACGATGAAATATACAGATTACCTGATGTGTTTAATAATAATGGGAAAGGAAGAATTAAGGAAAAGTACACATAAAACTAAGCAAACCAAAAAGAAGAGGTAGTTATTACCATCAAGAAAAAAAAATTTGTATGAGGGAAAAAAAAGCATACACTACTCTGGCTCATCTGTCATTAATATATATACAATCACAATAATGTTAGAATTGAATGATTTAACCACAAAGTGAATTACTATTTGAAGTGAGGAGGAGGTAATGTATGAATGCTAAACATATGCTAAAAATGTGCTGCTATACTATAGTTAAAAACTGATAAACCCTTAAACCCAGAAACTAGAATACAAGCCTATTATACAGAAACACAGAAGCAGATAGTAGAAAAAGGGTAAAATAATTGAATATTATTATGAATGGATAAGGAAAGAGCAGAGCACTATTATTTTTTCATTGTAAGTCTTGTGGGCTATTCGATTTTGTATACTATGTACAAGTATTATTACTTTTATTAAAATACACACCCTAGTGAAAACTTTCAAATAGCAAAACTGAACATGACCAGATTACCTTTAAGAAGATAACTGATGGTCAAGTGGAGAACGGACTAGAGGGAAAAGACTAGGCCAGAAAGTAGAGTTCAGAAACTCTCACAGGACCCTAACCTAAAGCTGACAGAGGCATGAACTAAAGCAGGAACAATGAGAGGGAAGGAAAAACAGTGCCCAGATTCAAGACACTTGCAAGGTAAAAGGATCTGGATGTTGGAGGTTAAAAAAAAGTAATCAAAGATAACATTAAAGACACCATTTTACAAGATACAAAATCCAAGAGGAAAAGCCACCTGATGGGGGAACTGTGGTCCCCATTTGCACGTGAGCAAGATATCGAGAAAGAAACATCTTTAGGCAACTGAAAACGTCTCCAGTTCAGGAGTAAAAACAAAGCAGAGACAAAATACATAATCATTTAGGAACTTCTGAAGCATCCATTTCAAACAAGCAAATTATTTAAGTCGCTCTTATTTATTCATCACCAGGCCTCTTAAGGATTTTACTAGATCAATTTTTTTTTTAATTATTAAAACTGAGACAAATTTATCTGGAAAATCTGAAAAGTTTAGCAAAACAGGAAAAATATCATCTTTCCAGCCTAGGAGCTAACTTATGTTTCTTTTCAGTTTTCTTTATTTTTACATAATTGATTACATTGTGTGCTGCCTTCTTAATCTTTTAAAGTATGCCTTTTTCCATGATATTACTTTGTCATCACTATATATTCATTACACGTAATCAATTATGTGTAATAAATTAACCATAATTTATTTCAACCATAACACTAATGGTGGCATTTTGATTGATACCAATTTTCACTGTTAAAAACACTGATTAATGTATTTGGGTATAAAGCGTCCACATTTCTAATAATTTCTTTAAGGCTGAGTTCTAAAGGTGAACTAAGTAGTTTAAATGGTGTCAATATGTTTAAGACTCTTGATATATACACTGCTAAACTGTTTTCCTAAACAGCTATGCTAATGCATACCCCCCACTATTAAAAAAAAAAATGTTCCAACATATTGCATCCTTACCAACATTGAATATTCTCATTTTAAAAACTTTGTAGATGAAAAGTGAACTGATTATTACTTTGTTTTTCTTGGATTACACTGAGCCTAAATTTTTAAAATATTATGGCCATTTGATAACCTTCCTCTATGAATGGGCTATTTATTTTACTGCGCATTTATTCATTCGGGTATTAGTGTTATGCTTTATTTGAATGGGATCTTAATACATAAAAATTGATTATTTTGTTGTCTATATTTTTCCTAGGACTTTTTTCTATCAGTTTTCTTCCTATTAGTCCTTTCCTTTAGGATTTCTCCCATCTCTTAGTAAGTTCTTCATCCAGAGACTATATAGAAATTTGATTGATTACTTCTATCATAAAAAAATTTTTTTAGTTTATTTAAAAAGAAAGTAATACATGCATATAATAAAAATTCCAATAGTAAAAACAAGTATATACCCTGACCCTCAAATACCCTAGTTATCTTCTTGTGTATGAAGATTTAACTACCTATCTCTTTAGAAAAAAGAAAACAAAAACAGTAGCAAGCTACTCATGCTTTTCTACACCTGACTTATTTTACATTAATTTGGAGATCTAATCTCATCTGTGTAAGTAAGCCTACCTCCTCCTTTGTAAAGGTTACACAGCACTTACTTGGCTGCATGAATGTAGTGTCATTTAATGAGTCTCCTACTGATGGACATTAGCTTCCAGACTTTAGTTACTACAATTAATGTCCTTGTACGTAGACCTTTGGGGATAAGCACAAATATATTTATAGGCTAAATTCCTAAAAGTGAAACTGCTGAAACAAGACATGCATTTTAAGTCACAGATATTACCAAACTGCTCTTTTAAAAAGTTGTATGAATTTACACTCCCATCAAAAAATGTACGAATCTTGCTTATAATGGAATCCTGTCCTAACTAATAAATGTGGAGGAAGTGCTAGAGTTCAAAATCATCATTTTGCAGCCAACACAGTCAAGATTAATCCAAGCAAGTACCATGAATGGATACTAAATATACAGGGAGAGACTTTAATGAGCAGGGTATTTATATGATCTTAAAGTGTTTCCCTACAGATTGCTTATTATGTATGCAAGGTTAGATATAGTAACCATATGGGAATGTAAACTGGTACAGCCACTATGGAAAACAGTATGGAGGTTCCTCAAAAAACTAGAGTTGCGGGCTTCCCTGGTGGCACAGTGGTTGAGAGTCCACCTGCTGATGCAGGGGACACGGGTTCGTGCCCCGGTCCGGGAGGATCCCACGTGCCGCGGAGCAGCTGGGCCCATGGGCCATGGCCGCTGGGCCTGCGCGTCCGGAGCCTGTGCTCCGCAACGGGAGAGGCCACAACAGTGAGAGGCCCACGTACCGCAAAACAAAAACAAAAACAATGTAAATCAACTATACTTCAGTAAAATAAAAATTTTTTTAAAGTAACCATATAGCAATCAGAAAACGCTTTGATGGGGTGATAAAATCACATCACCATTGAGGGGCAGATGGACACTGTATGCCTCAGATGTGATACCATAAGAAGGATACAACATCACTCACATCATATGCCAGCCAGTACTGCATAATACAAATCTAATCGTGAAGAAAGAACAGACAAACCCCAAGTGAGGAACATTCTATTAAAAAAGGGAAAGTAGGAGAGGGCTGCATTTTCCAAAAATATCACTGTCATTAGAGACAAAAGGATAAGGAACTGTTGTAGATTAAAGGACACTAAAGAGATATGCAGCTAAATGAAGGACATGATCCTAGACTGGATCCCATACCGTAGGGAAAGATAAGGACATTACTGAGTCAACTGATAGAAATGGAACATGGGTAATGGATTGGTATTATAGATTTACTGAGGTTGATAATTGTGCTGTAGTTGTGTATGAGAGTGCCGTTTTCCTTACAAGGTGCATACTGATGTGTCTCAGGGAAGAAGATCATAATGTACACAACTTACTCTGCAATGATTCAGAAAAAAAATACATATATACATACATGCATGAGAGAAAAACTGAAAAAACAAATGAGATAATAGGTTAATAGCAGGTGAATCTGGGTGTTCTTTGTGCAGTTACTGTAACTGCTATTATTTGGAAAATATTTCCAAATAAACTTTTTTTTAAAGATTAAAAAGAGGGAAACAATGACTATTCATATCCTACACACACACACAGAGCATGTGAGTGCCTGTTATAGGTAGAACATGGTGTCTCACAGTTTTAATTTGCATTTCTAAAGTGAGGTTAAGCATCTTATGTTTAATGGTCATTTTATTTCCGTAAACTGTCTTCCGATTTTTAAATAACTTTTTACACCTGAAATATTTTTTCTATCTACAATTTACTTTGATGTTGTTATAAACTGAATGTTTGTGTCCCCCCCAACTCCCAAATTCATATGTGAAATTCTAATGCCCAATGTGATAGTTATTTGGAGGTGAGGCCTTTGGAAGGAACGCACAGAGTTGTTTAACAAAAAGTCACAAGGCTTAAAAAAAAATAAAAAAGAGGGGGAACCTATAGATCGAGACTTAAGACATATCAATCAACTGCAATAAACAGACTGAATGTGTCCCATCAAATTTTATATGTTGAAACCTAACCTTCAATGTGATGGTACTGGGAGATGGAGCCTTTAGGAGGTGATCAGGTCATGAGGCTGGGGCCCTCATACATGGCATTAGTGTTCTTATAAAAGAGACTCCAGAGAGCTCCCCACCCCTCCTTCTGCCATGTGAGGCCACAGTGCAAAGATGAACCAGGAAGCAGGCCCTCACCAGGCACCAAATCTGCTGTTGCCTTGATCTTACACTTCTTAGCTTCCAGACTATGGGAAATAAATTATTGTTTATAAGCTACCCAGTCTATGGTATGCTGTCATGGCAGCCTAAATGGACTAAGGCAGATGTAAAATGCTGATGAAGTAATTTTCAAGGGTACTAACTAATTGTTCCAGTACTATTTGGTAAAAAAAATCCTTTTTCTGTCCCACTGATTTTTTATGTCTTTTTGGGTATACTTTGAGAATGTACTTAAAATAATTTGTATGACTCTTCTCACTTTTTAACTCAAACTAATCTTTTAAAAAATTCCATCCAAATGGATAAGACTTTCCATGATATCCATATCAATTCAAATATGTAGCTAAATAACCAATGAGTATATAAGAAGGACACAGTATTTCAAAAACAACTCATAAGCTACACATTCAAATGTGAAAATCACATTAGGCATATATTTCATTATTCTCATATACATAATATAAATTTAGAAAAGCTTTACACTGAACCATTGCTGAAGCCTAAGATATTTATTCTGTATCAGTAACAGTGTGAAAAATAAAACCAGTTTCAACAAAGGAAAGAATTAAACAAAAATAATTACTTATCAATAGTTTCAAATGCTATCACATCTCCCCTTAAAATATCAGTATCTGAAATCTTTTTTTTATGATAAGGAGAAAAAATCTTTCTATGTCTAAAATGCACAACACTTCCTCAGGCTGAGGTACTTATTACTAAGTGGAAGAAAACGTTTATATTCTAAATTATTCTTCATAACTTTGTTTTCCTTAGCTCCCTCTTATCCAAAGACTGAGATTAACTTCCGTGTTATAATTTATAAGAGACCTGAGGGACGAGGCTATCTCTTCTATTTTCTTTGTGAATCCCCACAACATCCAAAATAAAGTACGTCTGTACGTAACGGATATTCAATAAATGGTACTGACAAAAGGAACACACATTAAGATGAACACACATTAAGATGAAGATTTCTCTTTCTTGGAGAAAACTGGATTGTTTTAGCCAATATATTTGTAAACATCAACAGCATATTACTTTAAAAAACTATTTTTAACTATAAATGTTGACAAAAAAATACATATCACACAATCATTTAAATACTTCACAGTGAATAAGGCAGTCAATGAGCTTCAGGAATTTTTGTATTACAAAATCTTACCTCTTCAAAAACAGCAGCTTTATTTACTTTTTCCCTTGCAATGTCACAGATTTTCAAGATACCCAGAGCAAAAGCTTTCATGGCAGGATCTTCTATAAAGTCTGGATTATGAATGTAAAGGCACGTAAATACTGTCTGTGCCAAGGAATGGCCTTCTAACCATGTTATCTATAAAGAAATAAAAGAACACACATGTTTAAGGTGATACACAGAGTCTGAAAAGTCTGATCCAACAGTCGAAGGCCAGAGTGCCACAGGCCCAAATAAATATGATTAATCACAAGATTTAAAAGATGATTAAAAGGAAGGTCAGAAAAGACAAAGTACAGTTAGAATTCACTTTCATTAACTAAAGTCTTTCAAGAATTAAAAACATGATTACCTTAAAGTAATAGATATGGGAAGCATTCTTTTATATAATTGTTGCAAATATTCGGAGATTAATGAAATTACAGGGCCTCCTTACATCACATCCAAAAGCTATCAGTTCTACAAAGCAGTCAATAAAAACCTATGAAATTAAGGAATTCACAACTTTATAGCTAACCCGGTTCTTAGCCACTCATTCAACTCTTCTTTTTCATCCCAACTATTACTAACCCAGTCAAGTGCATCACATCTTACCTAGATTACTACAAGAAACTATGCAACTATTTCCCTGCCTCCCACCTCTACTTCAGTACCCCCACTCAGAGGGATCTTTCTAAAACACAAAAATAATCAGGCAACACTATTTTGAGTGACTACCATGAGGCAAGTGCCATGTGCTAGAAGCTAGAAGAACAGCAGCCAAAACTGAGTAATCATGACATCTAAGTACTATGCTAGGTATTTTCATATATCTTATCTCATTTTTTCCTAACACTTTGAGGAAGGCGGTATTTTTCTCATCTTACATATAAAGAAATAGTCAGAGAGTGTAAATAATTTGTCCAAGTTTATTTAGTTATAACTTACACTAAGTCCAAGAATTCTGCAATAGAGCAAAATAAAAAATGCTACATTACAAAATGAGAAAAGCACATGAAAACTGCTCCAATTAAGATGTGTATTTTGCGTTACTAGTGTGCAGAAGACTTTCCAGACTGAAAACCATCTGCCTATTAAAGTTCAAACTTAGATACAGCCCCGAGTCTCATAGAATTGTTCCTCAACTTTGACAAAAATTCTCCTCCTTGCCTCCTTTTATCCTATTCCACTAGGACAGTAAATGGCTAAAGAGTAATAAAAACATCTCTGAGAGAAACAGACAGCTTTGGAGGAAGAAGAATCAGGATCAGGATTCTGGTTATGCCCCCTACTAGCAAAGTAACCCTAGGCAAATAGATAAAGAGTGGTACCAGATAGCTCGCAGAGCTGATGTAAGACCTAAGTGAGGGACTTCCCTGGTGGCACAGTGGTTAAGAATCCGCCTGCCAATGCAGGGGACACGGGTTCAAGCCCTGGTCCAGGAAGATCCCACATGCTGCGGAGCAACTAAGCCCATGCGTCACAACTACTGAGCCTGCCCTCTAGAGCCCGTGAGCCACAACTACTGAGCCTGCCTTCTAGAGCCTGCGAGCCACAACTACTGAGCACACATGCCACAACTACTGACGCCCACACGCCTAGAGCCCGTGTTCTGCAACAAGAGAAGCCACCACGATGAGAAGACCATGCACTGCAATGAAGAACAGCCCCCGCTCGCCATAACTAGAGAAAGCCCGCACGCAGTAAAGAAGACCCAATGCAGCCAAAAATAAATAAATAAACTTATTTTTTAAAAAAAAGACCTAAGTGAAAAATACACACAAAAAATACATAACAAAAGTATTTCATACACACGGGCAATCAATGAGTATTTTACTAGATGCACAAATGAAGAAATTTTATATTATTTCTAAGGACAATGATTTAATATCAAGTTTAAAAAAGAAAGGGACAGTCAGAAAGAAGGGGGCAGAAAAAAGGGCTGTACAAATGAGAATTTTCCCACAATTAAACCACATGATCCAGGGAAGACAACCTATTCAGCATATATATATATAAATCACTAAAAAATTTTCTTCATAGTAGAAAATGGTCAGTTTACTTCAATATATCTTAGATTAGGAAAAAAACGTATCCAAAGCCAATCCAAAATTCTCTTTGGTTTAATTTCATGCTTATTAATGGAACCTCCCAATTTCAGATTTGTTTCCCTGGGTAGCTTGAGAATAAAAAGGGTACTTTGGATAATGCCTATATATTATTATCTTCCTTGGAAAGAAAATATCCTTCCAGAAAATGAGAACCTAAAACCACCCAGATGAAAAGATAAAATGCTGTTTCCTACAGCATAACTTGGCCTACTAATCTTATGTACATCTTACTAGGCCAAGCATTACATATATTTCATATTCAATGTTGTTGTATATACTTTCAAACTGAAATTCAAGTAAGTCACAGTTTTTAAATTAACCAACATGTTATCTTAACTCTTACCAAACAGCAAAAACATGTATCCATTATCCCTATCAATTCAGGCAAGGTGAGGTCTTTAATTTTAATGGTGCCATCCTAAAAAGAAGGAGAAATATGACATATAAATTTTTAAAATACGTATGGCTACTATGTACAGTAAATATTTTAAAATATCAATTCTAAGGAAACTATCTTATCATCTGATAAAACTAAGGTGCCAAATTAACTCTGTATTCTTAAAAATAATGTATCTTAATGGGTCTTCAATATGAAAAATCAAAGCCTCTCGAATTTGAAACAGAATAAAGGCCTTTATAAAAAAAGAGAGTCAGGGCTTCCCTGGTGGCTCAGTGGTTGAGAGTCTGCCTGCTGATGCAGGGGACACGGGTTCGTGCCCCGGTCCGGGAAGATCCCACATGCCGCGGAGCAGCTGGGCCTGTGAGCCATGGCCGCTGGGCCTGCGCGTCTGGAGCCTGTGCTCCTCGACGGGAGAGGCCACAACAGTGAGAGGCCCCAACAGTGAGAGGCCCACGTACCACCAGAAATAAATAAATAAATAAATAGAGTCAAACCAACAAGCATTTTAAAAGCACAGTTCAAATTAGTTTTAAACATTAATAAGTATGAAGCATTTTAATAAACTGAAACTACTCACAAAGAAAATAAAACTACTTACAAAGAAAAAAAATGTTTTAAACATTTCCCTTAAACTAATTAACTATACTACTCATAATTTTTTTTAACACTATCCACTTACTTAGCAAATCTTTCTTCACAAAATATGCAAAAATTAAACTCTGAGGCAACTATGAATGAACTTCTAAATCAATTCTCATTGAGTTAAACAGCTAGTTCACTACCACAAGCATTTTACTTAATATATTAATACATAAAATTTAATCCCTAAGCCAATTACCCAGGTATGTGAATACATACTCAAATGCTTTCAAAAATTAACTTAAAAAGTGCGCACAGACACAAATTTAGAGCAAGCTTTTAATGGAGACATTAAACAATAAAAATTTCAATGGAAAGAGAAAGATAACCAACGCTTGTTTACATACCTGAGAGACATTTAAGAAAATTACACTTTAACATACTAAGTTTAATTTCCATTATTAATCAAAATGTTTTAACATATGAATAACAAACAATAAAAGAAAACACAAACGGCACAATGGTGACTACCTTGATAGATTGTTCAAAATTGAGAACTTTTCGATTAACTTGGTTTCCAATCATGCCAGCATCCATCTTGGGATCCATCATTTCAATGGCAGACATAGCTTCAAAAAGACCAAATCTGCAAATAAAAAAATTGACTCTACAAATTGTTTATGAACTAATAAGCTTACCTAGATTCCTACAATGGTACAAAAATTATTACAGTACTTTAAATAACTACCCTATTTTATGTATTTGGTCTTTCCAACTTGCTATCACTTCTACTTCAATTAGATAATCTTCCTTTAACATAAAAATTCTTCCATGTACTTGTCACTCAAATTATTTTACATGTACTATGAGGCAAGAAAAGAATTAAAACCAAAGTTGTTTTAGTTCTTCCTTCAAAAAGTTAGAAGTTTTTGAAAAAAAAGAGATCAACTGATCTACAATGGATTTCATTTTGCCTTCTTTAAATAATTTTCTCTAACTATTTAACACTTAGAAAGTTATGTTTGGAATAATCATTATCAAATGTAACTTTTAGATTTTTTTCATTTTCTTTACATCTTGAAAGTCTAAAAACCTGCCATGTTACCATCTATAATGCCCAAAGTTTTGGCAATTACATAAGAAAAAAATAAAATCCAGAGATTTTGATGGTCTGGTGTTTGTGGCTTATTAGCCACAGAAGCAGATAGTTGTGATGTAGTGTGGACTGATTAGTTAGTATATCTTTGAGATATGAGAAAAGAAAAGCCTAAAAGAAAGTGATTGTCCATCAAGCTACTGACTTCCTATCTTGCTTAGTCTAAGCCATTAGATTACCAGGAAAATAAAGGCACCTACCTTGTTACATTAAATCATTTCTCTCAGAAAAGCAGCAGCAGTAAGACATCAAGAAAAATAAACAAATCGGACCTAATCAAACTTAGAAGCTTTTGCACAGCAAAATAAACCATAAACAAAATGAAAAGACAACTTACAGAATGGGAGAAAATATTTGTAAATGATGCAACCAACAAGGGCTTAATTTCCAAAATACATAAACAGCTCATACAACTCAACAACAACAAAAAACAACCCAATTGAAAAATGGGCAGAAGACCTACACAGATGTTTCTCCAAAGAAGAAATACAAAGGGCCAGCAGGCACATGAAAAGATGCTCAACATCTCTAATTATTAAAGAAATGCAAATCAAAACCACAATGAGGTACCACCTCACACTGCTCAGAATGCCCATCATTAAAAACTCTACAAATAACAAATGCCAGAGACAATGTGGAGAGAACAGAACCCTCCTGCACTGTTGGTGGGAATGCAAGTTGGTACAGCCACTATGGAAAAGAGTATGGAGGTTCCTGAGAAAACTAAAAATAGAATTACCACATGATCCAGCAATCCCACTCCTGGGCATATACAGACAAAACTTTAATTCAAAAAGATACACGTACCCCTATGTTCACAGCAGCACTATTACACAACAGCCAAGACATGGAAACAGCTTAAAAGTCCACTGACAGATGAATGGGTAAAGAAGGTGTGGTACATAAATGAAATGGAATACTACTCATCCATAAAAAAAGAATGAAATAATGCCATTTGCAGCAAGATGGATGGACCTAGACATTACCATACTAAGTGAAGTCAGACAGAAAAAGACAAAAACCATATGATATCACTTATATGTGGAATCTAAAATATGACACAAATGAACCTATCTACGAAACAGAAACAGACTCATGGACATAGAGAACACACTTGTGGTTGTCAAGGGGGAGGGGGTTGGGGGAAGGATGCAGTGGGAGGTTGGGGTTAGCAGATGTAAACTATTATATAGAGAATAGATAAACAACAAGGTCCTACTGTATAGCACAGAGAACTATATTCGATGTCCTATGATGAACCATAATGGAAAAGGATACATAAAAAATATATATATACATACGTATAACAATCATTTTGCTGTACAGCAGAAATTAACATGACATTGTAAATCAACTATAATTCAATTAAAAAAAAAAAGAAGAGCTTTAAGGAGACACGCCCTGAAATCCATCAAACCTCTTAATGCTTCAATTTAAGATACTCTGACAATATGAGCATACTGAAGAAAACTCTCATCTATAAATCTGATGCAATGTTGTGAATCAAAACCCAAATGGTATTTTTCAATGAGCTTGTCAAGTCGAAAGAGAAAATATGCAAAAATGGAAAAGAACCTTTTCAATAAAAGAACAGGGATTCACCAAATATCAAAGATACTATAAACCTGTAATAATTAAAAGCATTCTAGCATACACAGATGAAGAAAAAACAATCCAAAGCCATGTTTTTGTAGGAAGTACATAAGATAAAGGTGGAATTTCAAATTAGTGGAAAAACAGTGTATTAGTCAATAAATACTATTAAGACAAATGGCTAACCATCCTGAAAAAGTGAAATCTTTGATTTATGCAATTTAATAAAACAAACCCCAGGCAGATCTAAGTTCTAAACCTAAAATAAGCAAACGAACAAAAACTCTTTTAATAATTTACAAAGCCACAAAGAAAAAAGTTGGTAACTCCAACTGTGTAAAATATTAAAAATTTATATGTAGCAATAAACCAGTCAGTTAAAACACTGACAATTATCTAGGGGAAATATTTTTAATATAGGTAATTTTGAAAAAGTTAATATCCATAATATATAACTAACTCATACAAATAGGAAAAGGCAAATAAACCAAAGAAAAGTAGGCAAAGGACATGAATGGATAATTAACAGAAGAGAAAATATAAACTATTAATAAAAAAGTAAAAAGCTATTCAAATTCTAATGTAATCAAGTAATGCAAAACAAAATGATGCTGGTTTTTGGCAGGGGTGGGGGGGAGTAAGGAAACTTTTTTTTGTTTTGTTTTTGTTTTTCTTGTTTTTTGCGGTATGCGGGCATCTCACTGTTGTGGCCTCTCCCGTTGCGGAGCAACAGGCTCCGGACGCGCAGGTTCAGCGGCCATGGCTCACGGGCACAGCCGCTCCGCGGCATGTGTATCTTCCCGGACCGGGGCACGAACCCGTGTCCCCTGCATCGGCAGGCGGACTCTCAACCACTGCGCCACCAGGGAAGCCCTTTTTTTTTAATTTGTACCCTCATATGCTGTTGGTGTTAGTGTAAACTGATAAAGACTTTTGTGAGGGAAAAAATTTGGCTGAATACATTAAAATCCAGTCATTTGATTTCTAGGCTTCTAAAATTCATTTGCACATGTATATGTATAAAGAGGCTTGTATAAATTAAATGTTTTGAATTTTCCCACGTTACCAAAATATGTTGCCATCTGAATGTCCATCAATAGGGATACCATAGAACAAATTATGGTACAGTCATTTTATAAAATAAAAAGCAGCAGTTAAAATGAACAAGGTGGAGTTAACATGGAAAGATCTCCAAGATATACTGAAAGTGGGGGGTGGGGAATTTGCAGAATACACACAGTCGACCCTCGCTATCCACAGGGGGTTAGCTCCAGGAGCGTCCACAGATGCTCAAGTCCCTTACATAAAGAATGGCAAAGCTGAATACTGTACTATATATCCCCACTTACAGTTAACTAGTTTTACAGATTTCATTCACGTATATAAGAATATATATCTTTATAGGTCCAGGACATGTTAACAATCCGATGACTTATAACAATGACTACCTCCAAGCAAAGAACAGAGATTGTATTGGAGAGATGGTGTCATGAGAAGTTCTGCTTCATCTCTAATGTTTAAATTTGTTAAAAACAAAGTATCCGTTTATTACTTATATGAAAACAACTAAAGAAAAGTTGTTAATGGCACAATTAAAACCCTAGATCAATAAAGTCTACCATATGACCCAGCAATCCCACTACTCGGCATATACCCTGAGAAAACCATTCAAAAGGACACATGTACCCCAATGTTCACTGCAGCACTATTTACAATAGCCAGGACGTGGAAACAACCTAAATGTCCAACAACAGATGAATGGATAAAGAAGATGTGGTACATATATACAATGGAATATTACTCAGTCATAAAAAGGAACGAAATTGGGTCATTTGTAGAGATGTGGATGGACCTAGAGTCTGTCATACAGAGTGAAGTAAGGCAGAAAGAGACAAACAAATACCGTATATTAATGCATATATGTGGAATCTAGAAAAATGGTACAGGTGAACCTATTTGCAAGGCAGGAACAGAGACACAGATGTACAGAACGGACACGTGGACACAGGTGGCAGGGAAGAGAAGGGTGGGACAAATTGGGAGATTAGGATTGACATATATACACTACCATGCATAAAATAGCTAGCAGGAACATGCTATAAAGCACAGGAAGCTCAGCTCGGTACTCTGTGATGACCTAGAAAGGTGGGGTGGGGGGTGGGAGGGAGGCTCAAGAGGGAGGGGATATAAGTATACATATAGCTGATTCATTGTACTTCATTGTACAGCAGAAACTAACACAACAATGTAAAGCAGTTATACTCCAATAAAAAAATTTTTTAAAAAATAAGGTATTTGCTTCACTAGTAAAATTGCTATAGAAACCAGAGTAGCAGTAAGTTAGCTATTCCACACATTCAACAAATACTGAGTGCCTGCTTATGTGCTAGGCACTGTTCTAGGCACTTGAGATACATGAGTGAGCAAAACAAATCTGCCTGTCTCGTGGGGCTTACGTTCTAGTGGAAGGAAACAAACAATAAAGATAAGGAAATGACATAGAAGGCTAGAACACCGTACATGCTAGGGGGAAAAAAAATGACAGTTAAAGAAGATATGGATTAAAAGGATACAAATTTAATAGATGGCCAGTGTGGGCTGCTGGCAATCATGATCCCTGGGCTCAGTGTCTAAAACCTTGGGGAAATGAAGAGGGCTATGTCCCTCTAGCGGCCCTCTCTCAAATGTTATTCCATAGTCAGGAGCCACATTCTTTCCTGCATTAGCTTATGGTTTGATTTCATTATATCCTTCCTATCATTTCCTGTGACATCAAAATGATGACCTACAGTGGTTCTCAAAGTGTGGTCCCTAGATCAGCAGCATCAATCTCACCTGAGAACTTGAGAAATTCAACTTCTGTGACCCCACACTAGACCTACTAAATAAGGAACTCTGGGGGTGGGTTCCAGAAATCTGTGTTTTAAAACCCTTCTGATGATTCTGATGTCACTAAAGTCTGAGAAGAACTAAATTTCAAGTTTCTACTTCCCCTAACAAACGTCCAATCTTGTCTACTTACTAATTTAAAATTTCATACTCCCAACCTTGAAAATTGAGTCTGGCCACAGCAGTATAGGAACTGAGGCTATCTATGGGAATATAAATATAATCAAGAATTTCCTTTCATTTACCTTTCTAGGGATTCTCAATCTACTTTCATCTAGGCATTTAATCACCTACCTCTGGTCATCAACCAGCATATCACATACAACATGCAACCAATACCTTTTCTCAAGAAATTCCACATCCTGTATACCTACCCTCAAGAAATGACCATAAGTCACAGTTTCACTAGGTACAACCACTTCCTATCACGACTAAGGTCAGCTGCCCTAAAACAGCTGACCAAGGTTAAAAATATATAATTAGTGTTATTCTTACAGCTTTGAAATGTAAAATTACTCAGACTTCAAGGAATACTATTGCACAGGAGACAAAATAGATGGAAATATTACACTACACTATTTCAAAGGACACAAATACTTACAGCTTATCATGAAGCAGTTCTCCCAACTTTAATTCTAAAAGAAACAAAGAGAAAAATCTTTTGAATAATACCATATTTATATTTAACTGTTAATTCTAAAAAAAAAATGAAACAAAATATTAGCACCTGAAAAATGTGCTTGCAGTCCTTTAAACTTCATTTTCTAAGAAATGGTCATATTATTTTTACTCAATTACTAATATAATGTCTTCTACACAGTGAATATTTAAACACTAACTATAAATTGAACTTCTGAGGATTAACAAGTGACCCATCCCAGGCAACAATAATACAACCAGAATTATCAGGCCCATTTTTAAAAAACCACTAATACATTTCTCCCTAAGTAAACTTTTTCACAGAATTGTATGCTATTTCTCAAGTTGGTTTTTTTTTTTTTTGTGGTATGCGGGCCTCTCACTGTTGTGGCCTCTCCCGTTGTGGAGCACAGGCTCC
Organism: Globicephala melas; assembly: GCF_963455315.2. NCBI lineage: Eukaryota > Metazoa > Chordata > Mammalia > Artiodactyla > Delphinidae > Globicephala > Globicephala melas. Next base: position 84,098,482 of record NC_083319.1, on the reverse strand, counting down.
GGATGCGCAGGATCAGCGGCCATGGCTCACAGGCCCAGCCTCTGCGTGGCATGTGGGATCTTCCCGGACCGGGGTACGAACCCGTGTCCCCTGCATCAGCAGGCGGACTCTCAACCACTGCGCCACCAGGGAAGCCCTCTCAAGTTGTTTTTAAACTACTTGGCATCATAATCTAATCTCCTTTTGTCCCAGGAACAGTGTTGAAACTATTTTTTTTATTACATTTTATTTAAATAATGTAGAAAACACTTGCATAAACAGCTGATCAAAAGAGTGTTAATCCTCCATAAAGCAGCAGTTCTCAACCTTGGCTGCATATCAGTATCAACTGGGGAGCTTTTGAAAACCCCAATGTCCAATCAGCACCCCAAACCAATCAAATTCTAGGAGTGGGACCCATAGAGTGGTTTTAAAGTACTCCAGATGATTTCAATGTGCAAGTAAAGTAGCTTAAATGTTGATGGTCAACTCCTGTGGAAGACATAAAGAAGCAGTTCTCAGAATATTACTAATCTCCCTAGCTAATAAGTTAAATGACATTCATTTTTTAAAGTTCCATGTACCAAAACAGATAAATCAATGAGAAGCATTTATCAAAATACTGTAATGAAGCATAATAGAACATACAGTGGTTCTCAAAGATGGTTTGAGAACCCAAGAGCCTGTGATGTTAAAGTCATTTTGTTATAATACTAAATTACTAAAATAATATTAATACATTTTGTAAATAATACTAAACTTTTTTTCATTGTGTTGACATTTACAATGATGATGCAAAAGCAATGGTGTAAAGAGGAAAAGGGCAAAACTCTATCTTCAGCACAAATCAAGACAGTGGCCCCAAGCTAAACAGTGTATTCTTCACTTCCATGCACTTTCACTTAAGAAGTCCTTGATGGAACAGTAAAAATTATTAATCTCAGGGCCAGGACCAGAGTGCAAGTAAGGCATGTAGGTTGCAAAATTTAAGAAGGCACTTTCAAGTAGTGCCTTCTTAAATTCTGTACCCTAATTGCCTCACTCACTTCATCCTAGGGCTGGTCCTGATATACCTAATTAAATTTCAATCTTTGAATACACCTTTTTAATATTCTATTTGACAAATGGGAAGTATACATAAACACTTCCTCTGCTTACCAAAGTAAGAGACTGTCTCAAGGAAAAGCTCTTGCACAACTATCATGAAACACCACTTTTACTTGAAAGAACAGTGACAAATTATAGTTATTCAGACTTGACAATATGGCATTTGCTTGAAAATAAATGAGTTTGTCGCTTTAGGAAAATAACTGACAAGGTTTATTGCCAGTGATAAAATTTGAGCTTTCAAGGAAAAATCGGAATTTTGGAAAGCATATATCTGCCACTGTGAACTTGACAGTGTCCCAATACTTAAAAAGGCTTTCCTGAGGATACTGTGGTGATATTAACAAATGTGCTTTTTAATACTGAATAATGAAGTGTGTCAACACTTGGAAAATGTGCTTAACTCACTAAACCAATATTTTGCAAATAGCAATGCATGTTACAAAATTAGGCATGGATAAAAGATCCCTTCAATGTTCTAGACAGACCAATATACTTTATGTAACACAGCATGAAAGGTCCACTGATATGCTTTCAGATTCCACACTGCAATCTTAATCTTTAAGAAATTACCACCTGCCAAGTTTTGGTATAGTAGCAAAGAATATCCACAATTACCTGAAAAGGTTCCACCATCTTTTAACTACATATTTGGTGAGGCCTGATATACTTCCTATACTTCTACCAAAACGACATGTGGCAACGGACTGAACACAGAAGCAGATAGGGAATTCAGGTGTCCTCTATTATGCCGATATCAAAGAGATTTTCAAAAGTATAAAACAATGCCACTCTTCAAAGTTGTTCTTTGTTTTGGAAAATACATTTTTCATTTTAAAAATGTTATGTTGACATGCAATGGGTTTATTACCATTTTCAAATGAACAAGTATTTTTAAAATTTGTTTTAAATTCTAATACCGTAAATATCAATATACATATAATACACATAAACAATACTTTTTAAAAGCATAAGAGGGTATTTTTAAGAGTATAATGGGGTTCTGATACCAAAAAGTTGAGAACTGCTGTAATAATTTACCACATACTTAGGGTAGATTTGGGTACCAAATAGCTTCACTGAACACTCCACAGACCTAGAAGCAAGTCGATCACTCTGGGCCCTGATTTTATCATCTGTAAAATGAAGGCCTGTACTAGATGGTTCTGTTAAAGTTCCTTAGGACATCCTCCCTTTTGCCTTGGAAATGAACAATGAACTATAACTTGTAGCTGGAGTTTGGGTTTGCAGCAGCGCTAAGCACTTGAAGCATACGATCATTCCCCTGAAGAAAAGTAATCTAACGGGATGAGAAAAACATGTAACTATTTGACAACGCAAATACATTTTACCCTCTTATAAATGAGAAGATAATTTGAGAACTGGTGTTACAGATCTTTGAATATATTTCTACACATAACATTGTAAATCATGGTTAAGTTCACTGCTCGGGTCGCTATGAAGACCCTACTGAATCTATGATATAGCTGGAATCCAGTACCGTTGTACAGTGATAAACAGATGAATTAAAGTTTACCCCTGGGTAAAGGTGGCCAACTGAACACATGCAACAACCTTTAACTCCCTCCTGAAATCTCATTTAAACAATTAAAGGAAAAAAAATTTTTTTTTTTTTAAAGAAAGCTACGAACCTAAAGGAAGAGGAAAAATTGGTGCAGAAATAATACAACAAAATTAGGGAAACTTGGAAACAGAAAGACAAGTCGTTTCCTAGCAAACCCAAGAAAAATAAAACCAGCAGTGGAGAAAGCCAAAACCAACCCGATTTACCACTTACCTCTGAAAGTGAGGATATAAAGATGGGCTAAAATATAGAGAACTGAGCCATCAGACAGCCCAGAGCCCTGCCCTAATTTACAGAACAAGATAACTACCCCTCCCTCACCCTGGATAATACTGAAGGCTTTCTTTGAAAAGGGCAAAACAAAAAATCTCCAGGGACAGAAGGTTATTTGAAGGGTAGGATTCAGTACTGGAAAGAGGGGGCATTAAGTGAAAATGTAAAAATTCCAGACCTCTTCCCCCACTTAACTGTTAAATCACAGGCAAACAGTCAAATCTTCAACCTCAAGCAGGAGATTAGATAAATTTTTCTCTACAGAATATAATCTTTCCAAGAGGAAGGAGCTAAATAACTGACACCAGAGGTTCTCCAACACAAAAGCCAAGTCAGATCACCTGATACTGGCGTTCATAGCAGAGGAGTCCTGCTCAAAAATTCGGAGCTTCCAGCTGGCTTTTAGCCAGCCTCCCCCCACCTTCAACAGGCAACAAAGGATTCTTAGATATCTGAAGTAATCCCCTAACACGAAAGATAGAAACCAAAGAAAACAAACTAAAAAAGGCAAGTTGGAGGAAAGACACTAAGTTGGGAAACAAAATTTCAAAACAACTATTATTAATCTTAGAAAAAATAGTGCAACCCTGAAACAAAAACACTCTACTTTTATTAAAAAAAGAAACATTCAGAGGGAAAAAATCTTAGAAATTAAAAACATTACAGCAGGGGCTTCCCTGGTGGCGCAGTGGTTGAGAGTCCACCTGCCGATGCAGGGGACACGGGTTCGTGCCCCGGTCTGGGAGGATCCCACATTCCGCGGAGCGGCTGGGCCCGTGAGCCATGGCCACTGAGCCTGCGCGTCCGGAGCCTGTGCTCCGCAATGGGAGAGGCCACAACAGTAAGAGGCCCGCATACCGCAAAAAAAAAAAACCAAAACACATTACAGCAGAAAAGAAAAATTAAATTGAGAATCTTAGTCCACTCAGGCAGCTATAACTAAAATACCATAAATTGGGTGGCCTATGAATAACATTTTTTTTTTTTTTTTTGCGGTATGTGGGCCTCCCACGGCCGTGGCCTCTCCCGTTTTGCGTTATCGACAGGATTTCTGCACTCACAGAGCTTATATTTCAGTGGGTGAGGCTAACAATAAAAGATAATTGAAAATGATGGTTTCTCACAGTAGATAAGTACTATGAAGAAAATAAAGCAGGGTGATTCAACTGAGGTGGAGCTGGATAGAAGAGAATAGGGATAAATCTGTTTAGATTGGCTGTTGAGACCTCACTGGGACGGTAACATTTTTTTTTTAATATTTATTTATTTATTTGGCTGTATCGGGTCTTAGTTGCGGCATGCGGGATCTAGTTCCCTCACTAGGGATGGAACCTGGGCCCCCTGCATTGGGAGCACGGAGTCTTAACCGCTGGACCACCAGAGAAGTCCCTGGAACAGTAACATTTAAGTGGTCAGGAAGGAGCCAGCTATGTAAAGACCTGGGGACACGACCTTAGTGTGTTTAATGAGATAAGGATCTCATGACCGAACATAATGAGTCTAGTGAAGCAGTGGTACAAAAAAAGTCTGAGGCAGACACTAGATCACATAGGCCAAAGGGAAGAAGTTTGAATTTTATTCTACATGTAACAGGAAGCCACTGGAGGATCTTAAGCAGGGAATGACATGATCCGATTATTTTCAAACCTCAAATATACAATAATACTCCCGTCTTTAAGGTGACAGAATTCGTATTTCCACAGTTTGAAATTACTGCTATGTGCTCTCTAACCTGTTATTTAAAAGTTAGAAAATTTTAACCCAAGAAACTGCCTGAACATCTGTATTTAATGCTATAACCTACATAAACTGGCTTTAAATGAAAGTTATAATCAGAGGAGAATGAATAAGTGTGGTTAACAAACTCGATAAACCACACATGTTGATTTTTTCCATTTATTGAGATAGTTTAGAAATCACAATCCACATTTTTATTGCACCCTTTCCCAAATTTTGAACTTCTAATTCAAAAATTCAAACTCACCTCGACAAGCTTCTTCAAAATCTTGAGTTATGTCCACCCAGTTTGTATTGCTTTTTTCCATCTTTTCTGGTATACTGAGCTCCCATCCTGAATCATCATCGTCTACAGAAGCTTTCATAACCATTATTCCTATAAAATTAATATTGGTGTAAAAGAGAGAATGTAGCTTTCAGGGCAAGAGTATTTGCAAACCATGTGCGTTTAAGTATTGGATGAAAGTCTTACTAAACTCTTTAAGCAGAGCTCTTCTGAGTTTGAGGACCGCACTGTAAAAACCTACCTTACTGCAATTAAATCCCACGTCAATTAACACTGCTGCTGCTCTGCCTATTTAGGAAGAAAAAATCACAAACCATCCCACAGCTGGCCCAAAGAGAACCAACTCCAGAGCTTCCTACTTTCAACACTGGCCACAAATAACCAAGGCACTCTTCAGGGTCCCCTCTCGAAGCCCAAGACCCCAGCAACTACACAAGTCAAGGTGGTCCTTCACCTGCCCGGAGCTCGCCGGGAAAACCTCTCCCGTCCCGGCCGGACCCCTACACAGCCTGTCCGGGCGGCATAGCGCGAGGGAGCGCACCGCCGGGCCCCAGTCGCCGGGCCCAGGGCGGGGGCGCACCTGAGGAGGGGACCGCCCCACCCGGGTCTGCCCGGCCCGGCCCCAGCCCCACGGGCACGGAGGCAAGGACAGGCTGTCGTCGCGCGGGAGAACTGGCACGCCCGGTGCCAGGTCGTCGCCCCGATAACACCGAGTAAGGCCAGGGCCCCGGCGGGCAGTGGGCACGGGGAAGCCCGCAGCTCCTACCTGAAGCGCGACGGGAGGGCAGGGGCCGCAGGGTGACCTGGCGTCCCCAGGGTCCGCCACGCGCGCGGGGTGCTGCGGCTCTCTGACACGGGAGGGAAGAAGTCTCAATGGCTCCGAACAGCGGTCCCTATCTACTTCTCCGGTGGCCACCAGCGCTGCCACGCACCGCCCAGCTCGCGGAAATAACGACGCCGCCTGGGCCGCCGCAGCCAACCCCTCCCCTCTCAGCCCAGCCCGACCGGCCGCGTGCGCGCATGCGTACGCCCGGTGCGCGCGACCCCGCCTCCTCTCCCTCACGCCTTGGGACTTCGCGCTCCCCGGCCACACCCCCTTCCTCGCTACCGACAGCCTTAGGCCGGGGCGGCTATCTTCTCTTCTCGCGGGATTAGAGCCAATCGCGAGACCGGAAGCTACCTTCCTTCTCCAGCCTGCGGCCTTGTCCTGGGTAGTGGGTGAGTGCCGGTAAGGGGCGGAGCCTGAGGGCCCAGAGCCCGTCCCGCTTCGCGTCGCGCGGTTCTCTGGGAAATTCTTAGAAAGGTGCCGGGGAGGCGCGAGGAAGCGATGGAAGTACGCGCAGGGGTTAGTTGTTGGGGCCTTGCATGAAGAGCCCAGTTACGAGAGCTCCATCGAGCTGGTGCTGCCTGACACAGGTTTTATGTTTCCTAGAGAGCCTGGGGATTTCATGAGGAAAAATTGAAACAAAATATAAGCAGAATCAAGCCAGTTATTTTCTTTTAGATCCTTTACATGGTTTAGATTTTTCCTGAAATTAGTGATCAGTTTTAAAGTGGGGTTACATAAGTAGACTAGTATGGGTAGGAAACGAAACGCATGCTTATCACTACATAGCCATTAAGATAGCCTGAATTTAAAAGGCGGTATCAAATGTTGACAACATGGAGCAGCTGGACATCTCATATGTTCCTGATGGGAATCCAAAATGGTCCAACCACTTTGGTAAACAGTTTGTCTTTTACTATAAAATTAATCATGCATTTACATGATCCAGCAATCACACTCCTAGGTATTTACTTAGGAATGAAAATGTGCACACACAAAAGCTTTTTTTTTTTCTCTTGGTGAAGCCACATTAATTTCTTTTTTAAGTGAATTTGACTTTCAGTGCAGTTCCAATTCATGCTTTTAGACATACATGATCTCCAAAATGTTAAAGTAATTTCAGTCAATTGAGCCTTCAATGGCAAAGCTTATAAATTATATTTATTAGTATGGTCAAGATAAGAAAGGAGTTTGGGCTTTGATTATAAAATGCAGGTCTTTCTCTGATTCTCTTGGCTAAACTTTTCTTTTTTCCATTCTTTGCTGTCTTCCATCTTTCTGGCTCGAATTTCCCTCATTAAATCAAAAAATACCTTGTCAACATTAGCTCGTGTTTTAGCAGATGTTTCCACATAGTTAACTTACCACTGATCGGCTCTGGATTTTGCCTCTTTATAGCTTTATTTTTAATGATCAAAAACTGGAAACAACCATAATCTTCATCATCTGGTGGCATATCCATACAATGATACGTAATTATTCATATAATGAATAGTAATTTTCGGCAAACAGGGATGACTTCTTGACATGCAAAAATATGAATCTCATAAAACATTATTCTGAGCAAAGGAAATCAGAGTATGAGCAAAAGATTATGATTCCATTTATATGAAATTCTAAAAAAGACTAATCTCTCATGACAAAACAGAACAGTGACTGCCAGGAGACGAGGTGGGTGTCAAGGAACGATTAATTGGAATAGTGCTAGGTGATTTGAGGGGAGGGAGACGTTCTGTATCTTGATTATGGTGGTGGTTATATGGCCGAATTCATTTGTAAAAGTTCATTGAAGTACACACAACGTGTGCATTTTACTGTGTGCAAATCAAACCTCAGTAAAGTTGATTTTAAAAACAGAAAAATATACATCTTCATGTCTCATATAGAATAATCTTTCCTAAGGGCAGGAGCTTTGACTATTTTGATCAAAGTTGTATCCCTACCATAAAAAGCAGTGGTTGGCCTATAGTAGGTACTCACTAAATACACTGAAGATAAGAATATAGAAAAGAATGACAGTAAAACAGAAATTTATATTGTTTCTCCAAAAGCATTTGATGATCTTTTCAGAGGCCATAAGAAATCTAGAAAAGGATGAACTGACTGCATCTGAGTTATTCAGTATTATGTGTAGATTGTGACAAAAACCAATACAGCACACAAAAAAACAAAGCAAAACACCAAATTTTTGAAATAAGACTGCATCCAAAATAACTGAAAAATAAAAGTTAGAAAGAAAAGAAAAATCACCAGAACAGAGTAGCCAAGTGAAACAAGATTTTCTTAATTTCTTTACTAAAACCATAATTTATTTGAAATTCAAATTTATTTTCACAACTTCTAATTATCTCTCTGCTTTAGAAACCATTTTCCCTGAGAAGGGAAAGATACAGTAATCCAATAAAGAGTTATAAAAAAGTTAAAGTAAACTTCTGTGTTAAGGGATAATGTATAAGTATCCTCTGTATGATGTTTCTAGTTATATTTTTCTCACACATTAAATAGTTGTTCCTACTACCAATTACTACTGATCACCACTGTTAATTAGTCCTATTGTTTTGTTTTTAAAACGGCATTTAAGTAACAGAAAATTAAATACAGAATATACAATTTCAAATATCTATTTTTCATAAATTTATGTTTAAGACATATGTGTATATTTATTATACATCTTTTTTCCTATGTGGCTGTGTCCTGGATTGACAATCTAAAAAGATAGTCACCCCACTTCACTGAGTGAATACACCATAATTTATTCAACCAGTTCTCTGTTGATGGACATTTAGGTTGTTTGCAGGGTTTTTCCATTATAAATAGTGCTACCATGAATAGCAGTGTACGTATGCCTTTTCATAATATTGCCAGTGTATCTTTGGGATAAATTCCCGTAAGCAGCATTTGGGGTCTAAGAATACGTGCACATGTAATTTTGCTATTGCCACATTCCCCCCATTAAGTGTCCCCTCCCCGCAATTAGCAACGTATGAGAGTGCTCCCTTTTCCATAACCTCATCAATACAGTATGTGGCCAAACTTTTGGAATTTTTCCAAACTGCTAAGTGATAAAAATGCTATCTCAGTATAGTTTTAATTTGTATTCTCTTATCATGAGTGAGGTAGAAAATCTTTTTATCTTTTTAAGGACAATTTGCACCTTTCTCTGTGATCTGTCTGTCCTCATCTCTAGCCCATTTGTCTATGGGATTGATTATTTTCTTTTTCTTTTAAGGTGCTCTATATATTCACTTTTTATTTAAGTTGAAATTTTTTAAACCAATGTGTCATTTGTCTTTTTACTTTGTTTTTGGTTGTTTAGTTTTTGTTTATTTTTTATTTGCTATTTGAAAATATTTTTTAGTCAAAGTTATTAATAAAGATGTCATTTAGAACATGGGAATTATTGAGATCACATAAGAAGATGCTATCAAGAGGGAAGTAGGCTCAAAATTGAGTCTGAGGAATCTCAACATTTAGAGATCAAGTAGAGGAAGAGGATCCAGGACTCTGAGAACAAAGGCTGAAGCAGGAGAAAAACCAGGAGAGTGGTTCACTGAATCTGAAAGAGATGTTAACGCTGAATTATCCCTTTAATAACAGCACACATACATAACTTTCTTTATAAGAAAATCTTTTCAAAATTCCTTTTTATGGATGATTTTCAAGCAGTTTCCTGGGACCTATCAAGTCAATTTTTTACAAAAAAAAAGATTAACTACATAGGTAGGTTACTTACAAGGCCATCAATAGTTGTCTAATGCATAAATATTGAAACTTCTATCAAAATGGGAAGTGAGCATAGAAGACATATCAACCAGTTGCAGATAGAATATGAAATTAATGAATTAGAAGAGAAAATGAAAGAAGAAATAGTGAAAAAGTATGAATTAGATAAACTTTAGATGCTAATTGAAATATTGTAAACAATTTGACTCTATTGAGCAAATCTGATGACTGACTGGATATTTGATATTACATTTTTAAAAATTTAGGTAGTATAGTGGTATTGTAGTAATCTTTTAAAAACATCAGTCTTAATATTTTTAAGAGATGCATACTGAAATATTTATAAGTGAAAATATTTAATGCCTTGTATTTGCTTCAAAATCATCCAGTGGGTTTGGAGGTAAATGGATAGAGGGAATAAGATTTGTTGATAATTATGGAAGATATTGATGGACATAACAGTTCATTATACTATCCTCTCTACTTTTGTGTATGTTTAGTTTTTTCATAATAAAAGTTTTCTTGAAGAAAGAAATTAGTAGCCAAATATCTGTCCCTAACAGCTTCATCTCATTGAAGGACAAAATGGTCTTTATTCTTCTTTATTACCATAGTCCTAGCAATATGAGTAACATGAAACATTGCAACAAGTATGTTGCTACAAAATAAAACATGTTGGTGTGGAAACTGCAAAGTAAATTGGGAAATTTAAAATTGTCTTCCCTTAAATGTTACACTAAACAGTTACTGTTCAGTGACCTAAATTCTTTAATGTTTTTTAAAATTTTACTACCATAACCATTGGGTATTTTTCTTGTTATAAAACCAACATAAAAAATTACTCATGCATGTAAGCTAGCATATAAAAATCGCCCATAATCCCAGACTGAAAGATGACCTTTGTTTATACTGTTCATTCATTTTTCAGGCATATATATGCTTTTATTTTGTTTTGTTTATTAAAAGTGGATTCTCATTGTACATATTGCTTTGTATTCTATTTAACTTCCAAATGAGTTATATCTTTCACATTAATAAAAAGTATTGTGGAACATTCAGACACACAAGTATTTTTTCCCCTCATAGGATTCTTTTAAATCTTACTCATATCTGTGTTATTTCTTCTTTGTGATTTTCTGATCTTGAACATTTTTTTTTTCCTTTTCAGGTTAGTAAGAAGTTTAACTCATATAATTTTTCTGTTTGTAGGTTTTTCCCCAAAAAAACAGCTTTTAAAGTTTTGTCCTTTTTGTACGTTTTCTAACTAATTAATTTCTTATTTTTCCTCATTAATGCCATCTCAGGCTCTGTTGGTACTCCTTTTCTACTTTCATAAGGTAAGTTTCATAGCAGCACTATTTACAATAGCCAAGACATGGAAGCAACCTAAATGTCCATCGACAGATGAATGGATAAAGGAGATGTGGTATATACACACAATGGACTATTACTCAGCCATAAAAAAAGAATGAAATAATGCCATTTGCAGCAACATAGATGGACCTAGAGATTATCATACTAAGTAAGTCGAAGACAAATATCATATGATATCACTTATATATGGAATCTAAAATATGACACAAAAGAACTTATCCACAAAACAGAAACAAACTCAGACATAGAGAACAGACTTGTGGTTACCAAGGGGGAGGGGGGTGGGGAGGGATGGATTGGAATTGTGGGATTAGCAGATGAAAACTATTATATATGGAATGGATAAAAAACAAGGTCCTACTATGTAGCACAGGGAACTATGTTCAATATAAACCATAATGGAAAGTAATATGAAAAATTATATATATATGTATAACTGAATCACCTTGCTGTACAGCAGAAACTAACACAGCATTGAACTTTAATAGCAACTGTACTTCAATAAAATAAATTTTAAAAATAAGATGAGTAGTTGGTTCCTTTAATTTTCATTCTTTGTATTTAATAATGAGAAAATGTCAGATGCTTTTCCAAGAGGTCCTTTTGGTTCCCTAAATGTTTCTTATAATACTATCTTCCACATATGCATTATCTTCTGATAACATAAATAATAATTTTCTCTTCTCCCTCCATACCTTATTTTTTTCTAATTTTTTCAGTCTCTGTCTTTCATATGAGAAATTTCTTCAGTCTGGTGATTGTTGGCTAGAATTTCATATTGAAGCATGGTGTTTCAAAGAGTAGCTCTAAGGGTTTGTGCTTCCAGGAAGGGCTTTTCAAATGTTGTCTTCACTATGAGAAGACCTGGCTGGGCCATTCAGTTGGTGAATCTTTGAGAGCATCAACTTTGGGTCTTGTGTCTTAGGCTGGTCTCATTTCTCAAAGGTGCTTCTGATCCAGGGCCTTCAGGTGTGGCTGTGCAAGTCTGGGCACTGCACACCAGGGGTGTCTTTCACATAAATTGTGTGTATGTAAGGCTCCCCCAGAGCTGTGCAACTTAGCAGTTTTGCTCCAAAAATCTACCAGCTGAGTAGCCATTTGGAGTGGAGGAAGAAGACGGGGAGATGAGGGAGGGAGAATCAATATCCATTATAATATTTTCACTTAATCTCCCTTTTTCATAAGCACCCCCTTTGCCAGAGATTCCTTTACCTTTTCCAGTCTTCCATAGGGACTGAGGAGGGGCTGTCACAGCCTCCCCATTAGGGAGGAGATGTCAGGTCCTGGTACTTCTGAAACATATTCCCCTTGTTTTAGCCTCATCCTAACCTCCACCTTGGGAGGTAGCTGGTTCCATCTGTTCCTGGAAATTCTAGGTGTTTTTGTGGTACAAAATGGGTAGTTTTCTTGGGTTTCCCCATCACTGGCTCATGATCCAACTCTCTTGGGTCCACTATGTAAGTGCCCTCATCCATCTGCTTCATATCATCAAAGGCATTGTTTTTTCTTCATCCATTTCTTTTGTCCTTGTGAGTGTGCGCCTTTTCATCTTCATTTTGTGGAGGTTGATACCTGTGTCCAGTCCTCCATATTTAACAGGAAGTCTGAGGAAGGGATCTGGAGCAAGTTTCTTGAACATGCTAAATTCCAGTGTCCTCATTCGTAAAGCAATGACTTTACATTGCTTACACAGTTGTGAGAATCAAAGTTTAGAGAACTGTAAAATTACATAATGTAATCCTTTTTCTCATTCCTCTGATATCTCAGTTATTTAGTGCTACTTGACTACATGGTCTAGAAAGCTATTTATCTAGTACTGAAAATAAAGTTCCAGGACTTCACTTTTGTCACACCCAGATTCATGTCTGCTTATTCCATTTTTAAACATCTTTGAGGAAAAGGACCTTTATTTTATACGCTCATCTGTTCAAAAATCCATTTCAGGGCTTCCCTGGTGGCGCAGTGGTTAAGAATCTGCCTGAAAAGGCAGGGGACATGGTTTCGAGCCCTGGTCTGGGAAGATCCCACATGTCACCGAGCAACTAAGCCCGTGAGCCACAACTACTGAGCCTGTGTGCCACAACTACTGAAGCCCGCGCGCCTAGAACCCGTGCGCCTACAGCCTGTGCTCCACAACAAGAGAAGCCACCACAAGGAGAAGCCGGTGCACAACGACGAAGAGTAGCCACTGCTCGCCTCAACTAGAGAAAGCCCGTGCACAGCAAAGAAGACCCAACGCAGCCAAAAATAAATAAAATAAAATTAATTAATTTAAAAAACACATTTCAGTGACTTGAGTTTATAAAACTATAAAGGCACTCATGCTTTAGTTTCAGCACTTTGCAGAAGTACTTTTTAGTTGCCTAAAATGCAGCCATTCAGAAGCTTGAAGATTTATATTAAGCCTCTTATGATTATCAGCCCTGAGATAAAATGTAAAACCACCTTTATTCTAAACTAAATTGAACCAAAAATGTAGATGCTTACGTGAGACATATAAATCTCTCCCTATCCTTTAGACGTGACTTTTCTTTTTTTATATATTTATTTTTTTAAGTTATTTATTTATGTATTTATTTTTGGCTGCGTTGGGTCTTCGTTGCTCCGCGCGGGCTTTCTCTAGTTATGGCGAGCGGGGGCTACTCTTCATTGCAGCGCACGGGCTTCTCATTGCAGTGGCTTCTTTTGTTGCCGAGCACGGACTCTAGGTGCGTGGGCTTCAGCAGTTGCGGCGCTCGGGCTTAGTAGTTGTGGCTCGTGGGCTCTAGAACACAGGCTCAGTGGTTGTGGCGCCTGGGCTTAGTTGCTCTGCAGCATGTGGGATCTTCCTGGACCAGGGCTTGAACCCGTATCCCCTGCAGTGGCAGGTGGATTCTTAAGCACTGCGCCACCAGGGAAGTCCCTAGACATGTCTTTTTAAGAGCTATAAATGGTCATGTTTACCTTTTAGAAAAGAAGTATGAAATAGTACTTTAACCTGCACTGTCCCTAGACATCTGAAGTCCTTGGAGAATCTGTCAAAGGTAAAAAAACATGTTTGGGTGACCCAAATGTAGAAAATCATGAGAAGAATGTTGTTATTTATAGAATAGCAATATTTCCATCATTGTGTGCCAGATAATCTTTAAAGTATACTTTAGCACAAACAAAAGAGATTTATATTCATTGGTAATATTAAGTAGGAATATAAAACAAGAAGTTAATACTAATAATATGATTCATTCAAAACTGGAAGGCAAAGTAGCCAAAAAGAATGCAAAATGAAATCTACTCTAGCAATCTTTCTTACAAAATTATTACTAAAATTATTTGAAAATAATCCAGATAAAATATACTGGTAGGGGTGTAGGAAAAAAAAGGTCTGTTACAAACTAAGATTGGCAATTTTGCAGTACTGTTCTATTCTCTTTCTCCCTAGAGATCTTCAAGAACTAGGAATGTCCTTAGGGACATTTAAGAACTAGGTAATGGCAATATATGAAATTTAGGGTTATCATTATAATGTCAACACACGAGTGGTAGAATACCTGGAGTTGTACTAAAAGATTCAAAGGAGCATCATAACTTCAAGGTTCTTCAAGAATCTAAGGTATGAGATACACCGTTCTACACACATATATTACAACCAAACAGATACAATTTTAAAATGTCTGCAAGCACTCCTCTTCTTTCCTTATTTGCTCATCCTTCCTGGAAATTAAAGTAGACTGAGCAAGATAGGACATGTCTATTTCTTAGGATTTTTGTATACAATTTTCACTTCTGCACATCCTTTTTGTTCTGCTAACAGCAGATTGCATTCATGTTGTAGACTCTTTCTCCACAACACAGACCTATATGATTCTTTGCATCTTCACATGGTGCTGGTCTCTCTTTACTCCATATGAGAAAAGTGCAAAGAAGAAAAATTACCTCTTTTACCATCACTGCATTACAAACTCTTATTTTTTCAGTTCTGTAACTTTTTGATTACTTTATGTAACACAAATACTCATTAAGTGTCTTTTTTTGCACCATGTTCTCTTATATGCAGTGGTGATATCTCTGTATGTAAGACAGATAAGATCCCTGCTCTCACAGAAGTTATAATTTATGAAGCTAAATTATTCTGGTGTTTTATTATAAAGCAAATTTAGCAAATTAGAGGTAACTGAGAAGAAAGAAAAGCAGGAAACACTAATTCATGCCAAACACAATTATTGTTAGCATTTTTATCTCTTTGTTTCTATTTCTTTTCTTCTGCCAGAATTTGTCGTTGTTTTCCCTTTTGGGTGAATGGCTGCGGGGAGAGAGAGGTGTTGTTTTGAAATGCCCAAGGTCGCGAGGCCCCTCCACAAGACCACCAGAGTCGAGAGTCAAAGCCAAACGGCAAGGGTCATTTATTGCAGGTTCGAACCTGGACCTCCGCGCACTCGTTGCCGGTGACGCTAAGAGGTCCTGGCGGAGTTTAGTACAGCTCTTTTATAGACCGGTACAAACATAGTCGCCGATTGGTTGACTTTTAAACAAAGACACTAGTCGCCGATTGGTTGGGTTTCCTGAGGTTTTGTTTCTTAATTAGAAATACTTAAGGCGGGGCCATGGTCGCAAAAAGAAATAGTGCAAACAGGAGGACTGATACAACCCTAGCAGTGCTGCGGCCTCCACCAGCCCAACGGCAGGGCGTCGGGAGGCTGTGCGCCCAACTTCAGGCGGCGCTCCCAAATGTGGCAAGCCCAGCGCCGCTCCCTGGAATGGTCCTTTTTCGGCCCTTCCCCTCCGGAAAGAACAGAAAAGAAATTCCAGGAAAAGCACAAATTGAATGCAGGGCGTCAACTCAGTCCTATTCTCACCAAACTAGAACATAGCCCCCTCAGTTTAACATACTAGGTCCTACATTTTTGCACTTGTGAATATGTGTCCATGTAACTGCATAATTCTCATGGCCATCATTTTGATAGTCTATAAAGCTCACATGTTTATTATTTCTTGGCACTGGCAATTGGGTAATACCTCAGGTTCACATAGCCCATCCCTAGGAATAACTGGTCTACCCTGGAGTTTGTGAGACATGCTCCTTATAGCTCCAAATGATCTTTTAACTTCAGATTTGTTGATCAGAGGTCACTGGGTCTATAACAGACTCACACAGAAAGGAGACCTGTATTTATGCTATTGACCAATGCTATGACACACTTTCCCATAGAAATAACATGATGAATAATCTTCAATTCCTAGACCAGTCCAGATCATGAGGATTATGTTTTTTTCTTTTGTTGTTGTTGTTTGTTTTTTGCCTATGTTGTACTTAGTGCACTCTTGGCATTATGCTTCTTCAAAAGTTTAATTGGCTTCAGACACCAGAATCATAAACTAAACCATTGTTATCAAATTGGTACTAGGTGAAAATATGTTCAGCATTACAAATAACAGCCATACAAATGAATTTTTGGAACATGACTTATTTATAAAGTGTTGACTGACATAGCAATGTTATTTTTCCTTGTTAAAGGGAATAATTGTCAATGGATAGAATCAACTGTGTTCATCTATTTATTTCATCCAGATACAATGCAGTTGGGTCATCTTTGCTTGAAAAACAATCTCTGGCTTTAGTGATATTATTTGAAATAGTTCAGATAACAGGACCTAGAATTTAGTCCTCAAATCCCAAATGTGGGCAAAGAATTATCTAGGTTTCTGAGGGTGTGCCAAAATAAAGGCATGCCCCTCAACTAGCTTCTGATTTCAAGGAAGAGAGTTGCATGTTAACAACTAAGTACAACCATGAGCCAGAATGAAGGAGAGTGCCACAACAGTGGTAGAAGCTTTGAAGAAAGTAAAAAGACCTCAAAGAATGGAAGAAAATTTTTGTAAGTTATATATCCAATGTGGGACTTGTATATAAAGAACTACTACAACTCAATAATAAAAAGACAAATGATTCAGTTTAAAGATAGACAAAAGATCTGGACAGTTGATGTGAAAGAAGATTTTTTGCACATAGCTGCCTCCCTTGCATCATTTCTGTCTCAGCTCAATGATCCCCTCCTCAAAGGCCTTCTCTGACCAACTTGTATTGCTTTCCTATATCACTCTCTATCCTATCATCCTGTCCCATTGCCTAATCACTATTTGAAATGACCCTGTTTTCATTTGCTTAGTTATTTATCCTGCCTCCCCGCAAGAATGTAATCTCCCCAAGCACAAGGATTGTACCCATTCTGTTCTCTGCTCTGTCCCCAGTGCTTGGAGCAGTGCCTGTCTGGCAGATATCAAATTTGTTGAGCAAATTAATAAATTATGAAGTGTCAAAAGGATAGTCAGCTAAATTAATTATCTATACATAGGAGGTTGAGTGAGTCTCAAAGTTTCATTGAAATATTTGCTTTAAAATATTAAATTCCAAAAATAATTAACTTGTAATTATTTGTAGAATGCAGTGCAGGCATCAGATAGAAATACATGGTCTTTTCTAATCCCAAGATGCCATTATCCAAATACGTGTTGTCAGTTCCTGAGATGGCTTTCCTACATTGCATAGCTACATTTGGCAAAAGCATCAACATTTGTATGCAAATCCAGCATTCTCCCTGTCTGTTTCTTAGAAATTTATATGCTGAGTCTCTCCAAAGGTAGAGAGACCAGACAGAAAGTATGTGGCTTGAATGAGAGTTGCTTCAATTTCAGGCAATTTTTATTCTTAATCAACAGAAGTTACTCACTCATTTTCCTCTAGAAATGAAATTCTCTTCCTTTCAATCCTCTTTTCTTTGAAAGAGCAATCCCCATGACTGAGACAAATGTACATGTCCAAGAACACTGAAATCATTCTATGGTAAAATCAATGTTTCATTTTCAGTAATTCATCTAATAGTTTCTCTTTTTAGTATACATTGTAAATTTTAGTATATGTAATAAATTGGGTTGTCAAAAATACTTCCCTGTTTTTCAAAACACCTCAATAAGTAAGAAATAAATTAAGAAAAATATTGCTGGAAATTCCCTGGTGGTCCAGTGGTTAGGACTTCATGCTCTCACCGCTAAGGGCCCGGATTCAATTCCTGGTCACGGAACTAAAATCCCAAATCCCACAAGCCACATGGCATGGCCAAAAAAAGAAAAAAGAAAAGTATTGTTGCCCGTATTATATAGCTAGCTAGCTCATATATTCTTGATCAAAGGTAAGGATAGCATATACTAATGAAGTCAATGCCCATTTCTTAGCTTATTCATTAGTTCCAGTTTCTTTTCACTAAGTCCATTATTGAATAGCCAGTGAAATACAGAATCATCCATCAGCTTATGTTTTGTTATTTGTTAAAATTAGGCTAGGTTGATGAAAATTAGGCTAGGTGTCTTTCCCCTCTGGTAGATTTTCTGCCACAAGCTTCCAAAAGAATAAATAGGTTTCTTCTCAAGCATCATATCTTTGGAACTCGTGCTCTCCCACGACACCTCACCCCAGGCCTCTGTTTAGAATTTAAGAACTATGTCAGCGCCGTGTTGGAGAGTCTCCATAGGACTGTACATAGGTAGGTAGGTGGGGGTAAAGTTACAGCCTATTAGATGTTCTCAGGCCAGCCAGTTTACACCCTTAACTTCAATTTTATTGCTCTATCTTAAAAGTTAGGAAAGAAACCCTGGGTTAGAACTAGGAGTTCTATTCTACATTCAGTGTTCAAAAACACTGTCGTGGGCACTGGTTGATTCATCCACCTCCATTCAATCCCAGATAAATAGTTGGAAGTCAGTTGCAGTAGTTCTATTTCTCTTCCAAAGTGGAGTGATGAAAAGTTTCTTGGGTTGCTGTTAACAGTCGGAATAATGAATGTCTTCACTGTTTTTTTAAAAAAAATAAATTTATTTATTTTTGGCTGTGTTGGGTCTTCGTTGCTGTGCACAGTCTTTCTCTCTAGTTGCAGCGAGCAGGGGCTACTCTTTGTTGCGGTGCGCAGGTTTCTCATTGCGGTGTCTTCTCTTTGTTGTGGAGCATGGACTCTAGAGCACAGGCTCAGTAGTTGTGGCACACAGGATTATTTGCTCCGCGGCATGTGGGATCTTCTCTGACCAAGGCTCGAACCTCTGTCCACTGCATTGGCAGGCAGATTCTTAACCACTGTGCTACCAGGGAAGTCCCTGAAGTTCTCTATTGTTGAAGCCAGTTTGAGTCAGGGTTTTGTTACACACAGCATAAAGCATTCTAATGCATACAGGTCCCCTAGGAAAAGAGTCCATTGCCATGGTTCCAATTCACTAAGAAGGACCTCAGAGTTCTGGTACCACATAAATCAAATGCTCCATGGAGCATCTTCACCTAGATTCTGAGACCAGTGCCCTCTGAGCCTCAGATAAACCTCTTTGTAATTTCTGGACTGTAGGAGACCTTAGTCTAGCTTGACTTTCTTTGCAGTGGTCCCTGGGGTCTCTGAAAGCTATGACTGGTTTTACTTATTGATTATTCATGCTTTGAGACCAGTTGAATTTCTCCAGGGGTTCAAAGATCCAGTACATTCCAATGTGGCTTCTTCTTAGAAAAGTAATATCCAGCAGTTTCAGTGCTTCTAGATGCATGAGGGGCCGGATTATTGTACCAAAATAATCTAAACCTGCAGGCTGCATTTTATAGTTGCCTATCTGTCTCCATAAACAAATGGTAATGAGATTTACCATCACAACGGAAATTGTTAGCTCTAGTCTGGTAAGTAGACCTAGGGTATCTGAATTTCAGCAAGATGTCTAACAGAGCCTTTTGTGCTGACTTTGTAGAAAAATTGGAGAAAAGTGAGCTGCTTGTTGATTTACATTTGTTATTGCTATTATTGATTCATATTTGATATTAATATTTAAATGCTGAGACTTTCAGAATGCTGATTAATGGATGAACGTCAACTTAAAGAAAGCTCTCCAATCCCTGCTTTAAAGCACTGTCATCAGATATGTTCTATTCAATATTTTTCTCATTGAATAAGATGAAAACACAGAAAGCAGGGCTTCGTATCATTTCCCAATGACATGAAACTAAAGAAAGTGCCAATATGATGGGCAACTCAAGCAGAATCCAAAAATAACTCAGCAAGCTGAATCAGCGAGCCAAACATAGAGGAGGCTGTTTTCATAAACAGTATAAAAAGATGGTGAAGATCATGTAAAAGCTGTTGAAAAGAATTTGGGGTATGTAAAAGGAAAAAATAGGTAGCCAATATTTATATATTTGAAGGACTGTCATGGAATTCCATAAAGTAAAACTAGAATGAATTTTTTGGCTCATTAATGAAAGGGCTCTAACGTTTGGAGGCAAAGGAGCTGAATTAGAAAAAATTATCTGGATCAGGACATAGTGATATAGTGAGATTCCTATAGTTTACAAGTTCAAACCATAGCCAAGTGGTTGTATGTATGTATAGATAGATAGGTAGATAGATAGATAGATAGATAGATAGATATTTTATAGATAACTTGAGAGGAGATGAACTCTAAACTCTCTTCCTTGGGGTTTATTTTTTAAGTTAGCCTGTCATTCTTTGTGCTTTAATTGGAGCTTTTAATCACTTTACATTTATTGTAATTATTGATATATTTGATTTTGTGATTATATATTTGTGTAATTACCGCATGATTTATATTTTTTCTATCTGCTCTATGTTTTATTTTCTCTCCATTCTTACCTCTTCTGGATTGATTGCTTTTTTTAAAATTTTACTTTTATTCTCTATTTGCTAGGAAGTTAGACACATTTTACTCTTCTTTTGCGGC
The DNA here is from genome assembly GCF_963455315.2 of Globicephala melas. Classification (NCBI taxonomy): domain Eukaryota; kingdom Metazoa; phylum Chordata; class Mammalia; order Artiodactyla; family Delphinidae; genus Globicephala; species Globicephala melas. Next base: position 84,077,857 of record NC_083319.1, on the reverse strand, counting down.
TGTCTTAGAGATTACAACATGCAGTTTCGGGCTTGTGGCAGTTATTTTCTTTCAGCCAGTGGAAGAGGCCATTTCATTGTCATCTGACTTCCATTATTTCTACTGAGAAGTTAACTATCATTTTAGTTGTTCATTTTTAAGGTGATCTGCCTTTTTTTCCCTCTGGCTTCTTTTAAGATTTTTCTCTTTTTCCTGGGTTTTGGTAGTTTTACTCCAATGTGCCTATAGGTGGGCTTTGTTTTTCTTATCCTGCTTGAGGGTTGTAGGACTTCTTGAATTGATTGGACTGATATCTGTACAAGAGTTACTTTGTGTGTCACCCTGGATCCATGCGCTAGCCTTTCTGTCACAGATTCAGGTCAAAGCCCCCAGTTCCACCCCCACCCCTGCCCTCTGTAGTGGCTACTCCCATCCCTTGTCACACTTGGGCACAATCTGCAGTTGTCGCACATCATGCATGCACCACGCACTTTCATATCCTGCCCTGGGGCTTTCCCAGTGTGGCCGAGGTGAGAGAGAACATTGTACCCACTGGGCACTCACACACACACAATCCTGAAGTTTATGAGCTATCAACCCTGTGGTGGACTCTACCCAATGTAAGAGGAGAACTGGTGGATAATCTTCTCTTCCTTCTTCCTCCCAACCAGACTGTTGTAATAATAGTTGCTCATGTACCCTCTCTAAAGATGCCCTGTGAGACTAAATAATAAGTTTGTCGTGAGTGTATGGCCACGTTGGTAAAAACACAGTCCTTATATTTGTACTATTTCCTTCTTTGTCTCACACCACTTTTACCTCCTTTCTGCTGCTGTGGGATAACACTCTCCAATAAAGTGTTAAAACAAATAAGCATTTGCTTCACGCTCTGTTTTCTAGGCTATCTGGGTAATAACAATGTCTTCAATCGGCTTGGAAAATTCTCAACTATATTCCCTTCTTCTGACCCACATCCTCTTTCCTTTTCTTCTGGAACTCCAGTGGAATGCATGTTAGATTTGTTTTTTCACCATCTCCTCTGGGTTTCTTATTCTCTCTTCCGTAATTTTTATCTATTTTTCTCTCTATGCTTCACTCTGGTTATTTTCTTTTTCTTCTGGCTTATCTTGTAGTAATTCTCCATTCAGCTATGTGAAATCGGATGTTAAACCCACCCATTGAATTCTTAATTTCAGTTACTGTACTTTTTCAGTTCTAAAATTTCTGGATACTTCTTTCAAAAAGTCTTCTATGTCATTTCGGTACAGTTTTCAGGGTTTTGTGGGGGTTTTGGGGCTGAATTTTCCATCTTAAGTTTTGTTTACTTGCATATAGTAAGCATGGTTAGTTCCAATATCCAGAATCCCTGTGGATATAGTTTTGTTGCTTATGATTATTACTGGTCTTCATTCATGTTACCTTGTCTCTTTATGTGCCTGGCTCTCTATGAGTATGTGCTGAACATTTTATTTGAATGAGCCCTAGGATGTTATCTTTCCCCAGAAAAGATTTTCATTTGTTTTGAGCAGGTGCATATGACCACTGCCATCTTGGATTACTTAATCCAATTTCAGAGACTAAGATTTTTATGGGCCACCTAAATAACTGGGAGCTACTCTGAGTAAGGAGTGTTATGCTTTTGATTCACCATTACTCCTATGGTACCATCTTTTACCGTATTGGCCCAAAGTGGGGGATTTAATCAGACTTTTCCCTTGGTGAAAATCTTTGTCCCTCTTTTACATGAAAGCTGTCAAAAGCACCAGTCAGACTTTCAAGTGACAAATGTCCCAGAAGGAAATGACTCCAACTGCCAAGATTCCTGTCTTCTCTTGGAAGCAATTCTTTGGCCCAGCAATTCTTTACTACGTTATCTTTCTGGTGCTTTCAAGCAGATGTTTTCTATATTTTGTCCAGCTTTTATGATCATCAATGGCAGTATTAGTCAAGTAGAAGAGAAGCCTAGTCTACAGGTACACTGAGCATCTTCACTTTTGGACTAAAATCAGTATTTCTGATTAGTAAATTTAACTTGGTGCAGGTATTTTGGCTGTATGTATGTTATTTTAAACACTTTATGAACAGTAAAATGGTAGTAATGTGTGACTTTTGATGATAACAGAGGACTTGAAATTCTTAATTTCTCAGAACATAAAAATTCTATCTTAATAATAAACATAAAATTGGAAAATTTTATTTTACCAAGTACATTAAAAAATAATAAAAATTAATGTTAACCATCATCATTATTTCATAAATGAAAGAATTCTGATACAAAAAATCAGTAAGGACATAATCTCATAAAGGAAGATCCTTTACATTGGATAAATCAGTATTATGTAAAGTTCAGTAATTTGTGTTATTTTTCTCCTTTCATCAAGAATCAGTGAAAATTTGATTATCTGGAAACAGAGGTGTACAGATTGGTGTTTTGGAGCTATTGCCTTATACTAAGTTTATTCTCTAAAATGGTATTTTAAAAATAACACAAAAATCTAAATATAAAACATTATTGAATAAAATGCATGTAGGTTACCAATGAAAAGCCTCTCAAAATCACCAGTCTCATGCTAAATTAAGTGAAAAACAGATTCTCAATTATGTGCCAACAGAATCAAGCTGGCAATGATCTTTTTGTGCATTGATAAAGAAATCTGACAAGTATTTTTATACTTTAGGAATACAGAGATGTTCCTAAAAAAGTGGCCACATTGCATCTTCAAGTCAACATGACACTCAGAGCTACAATTTATCAAGTATGAAGAATAATTAAAAATATAGAATATTTTGGAGGTTATTTTCAAAGGATATGACAATAATTTCTAGTGGGTTTTTCAAAAGGACTCTGGTCAAATAATATTTCCTGGAAGACTTTACATTCATAGAGGACAAAACCTAAATAATGTTAATGCAAATTCACACAAGTCTCCATATTTCACAAGGAGAACAAGATGGGTATTTTTGTGAAAGTTTCAACTTAACATCTTATTAAATAAGATCCTTTGCATTTATGATGCAAAATAAAATTCTCTTTCTCTTTATAGCTGCAGAGGAGATGGTACATCACTTTTATTTTTCAAATAGGCTTTTAGTTAATTATGAGGATTTAAATTAATTAGTATGTTTTTAAAAAGCCTATGTTTTGAATTTACTTCCAGATATAGAGAAAGGATGAATAAGATATTACCTACAAAACAACAAAATAAGGAGCTTATGGCATTTTTACTTGCCAGTCTCTCAGTTTTGTTCTTTTTTAATCAGATTTAAATCTGCATGAGATCTCTTAACATTTGAGCTTCAGATTTGCTTTCTCTTAAATACAAAATGAGCACTTTTCAATCCTTAAAAGAAAACTTTTGATGCATTCTTTCAAGACTACAATATATGCAACATTTTCTCACTATTATCACTATATACAGGCTTACCATAGTTCACAATATTACTAATATTCAATTTTTACCCTTAAATTTCCCCAAAAGTCAACCTGTCTATGTAACTAGGTCCCATCTCTCAGACTGTTGCAATGTAGCATCTTCTTTTTATCTATGTGAGTACATGATAATCCTAAACAAATTCTAATTAACAAGAATATTGACCTCATATTTCTTGCCAAATAATAGCACATACTCATCGTTTGTTGACAAAGGTGAAATCTGGAGTCATGAAATTCCAGAGGACACCATAGCAGTAGTGAACAGATTTTAGATGTAGTCAAGGATTGCTGCCCTGTTCCAAAAAGGCCAGCTTAGTCCTCAATCTTTGAATAAAGTGTAAAACTCCATATGGTAAAAACTGTACTATTTTATTCTATCCAACTGTAGTGTTTTATTTATGTCATGGAAGCTGTGAACCTTTTCAACATGGAGAGTTGGGAGATAATTCATGTTGGAGGTATTACAACATGTATGTATAAGGTGAACATATAATTTCTCATCCAAACTGGGATACTTCTGAGAATATAAAGGCGTGCTATTAATAATTATACCAAAATATTAGGTGTAAACTGGGATGGTACTGTGCAAACTTAAACCTATAAGGCAAGAAATGGACCAAATGCATGGCAAGTATGGGAAAGCATAGGTTCCACATATAAAATAGGTACCTTTATGAGTTGTAATTTTTTTAAAGTTGAAATTCCTATCAAAATCCCAATGGCATTTTTCACAGAAATAGAAAAAACAATCCTAAAATTTCTATGGAACCATAAAAGACCCCAAATAGCTAAAGCAATGTTGAGCAAAAAGAACAAAGCTGGAAGCATCATGCTCCCTGATTTTAAACTATATTACAAAGGTGATACTGACATAAAAAGAGACACATTGACCAATGGAATACAGAACCTGAAATAAACTTACACATATATGGTTAACTAATTTTCAACAAAGGTCCCAAGAATATTAAATGGGAAAGGATAGTCTCTAATAAATGGTGTTGGGAAAACTGGATATCAACATGCAAAAGAATCAAACTGAACCATTATCCGTACACAAAAATCAACTCAAAATGAATTAAAGACTTAAATGTAAAACGAAAACCATAAAACTCCTAGAAGAAACCACAGGGGAAAAGCTACTTGACATTGATCTTGGCAATGAGTTTTTGGAATTGACACCCAAAGCACAGGCATCAAAAGCAAAAACAAACAAGTGGGGAAACTGCAAGTTTCACCACAGGAACAATATGGAAATATGCAAGGGTCATATTTTTAGCACAGTCTAGGGTCTGTTGCTGCTACTGACATTTTGCAACAATATAGGAACCCAGTATATTCTCAACGGGATAAAACAGAGAAGTGCCAGTCTGCAAAGTTAGAACTCTGCCATACCCAGCTCAATATTCAGCTACGTGTTTGCCTTCATCTGCTCAGTCATCACATCTATCATCCCAGGTGAAAGACAAAACATCTTAGTGATCCTTCACACAGTGATGAATGATGTGTAAAAACAGGTACAGAAATTAGAGATACTTACATTTTTTGTACACTGATATGACAATCAAAAAATGTATTATTATTGTATTCTTAGGCTACCAAATCATGCAAACAGTCACAGTTACCAGTTTGGGCCCATCATTTTTAGTGAAGGTCAATTTTACTCTTTTCTTGACAGAGAACCCTGTTCATCTTAAAATTGCAACTTAAAGTCCAGGTAGAATGCTGCTTAGTATTGATCAAGTATCAAGGTACTGGATTACTCTGGATTACTGAAACACACTTTTAATTCCAGTAATGATCTTTGTTCCAATCTTTGTCAATACAAAAGAGAGGATTAATAATCTTGTTCAGTCTTGGCATTGTGTAAAAGTTCCCCAGTAAAGACAGATGAAAATGAATACTAATCAGTTTCTGACCAAAAGATGTTTACCGGTAAATCAGGCTACCTCAGAAATTTTTGTGACATCTGGTCCCAGTTCGTGGACAAGTGGGGCAGCTTTGACAATACTGTAGAGCGATAACAAAAAACAGAAACAAAAACTGGGGATGGGAGCCTACCAATCTTACCTAATTATTTCTAGCATTTCCCTCTCTTGGATTCTGAGCAGGGAAGGGAGTACACCTTTGTGTTACCAAGTGGCCATTGGTGTGCACCAAAGACAATCTGGGTGCAAGGACAGCCTGTCGGTTTTCTGATTTTGGAGAATAGCTAACATGTTTAAGAACAAAGAATGGCTATAGCTGTGACTGGATTATTGATGAGAGTAACAACATTTTATAACAACCACAGCAGAATGTGACATGCTATTAGGAATTTTTATCTTGTCCAAAAGTAAGGAATCTTTAGAGGTTTTTTGGTTTTGTTTTTTGCTTTTTTTTGGCAACTGTATATGGACATGAAGGCAAAGGACCCAGAGGCATAACTAGAGTCAGTACAAATATTAACAGATTTTTGAAAAGTGAGATTATACATATGGGTCTAACAGTAAGTTCTGCCACCTGGGAAGATTGCACAAAAGGCAAAACGAATTTTTCACTAAATCATGTTGAAACAGACTGCAAACTCAGTGATGCAATCCTCTGAACTTCCAGTCGTCTCTTCTGCATTACGTTTGAGTTTATTCATTAATTTTTATATGTCCTGATATGTATTTATAAATAACATGTATATAGTCATATCAAGCAATGTTTAAATGACAGTAAAAAGCTTTAAAACTTCAGTTTTCAAAAAATGTAATAGATCTTTCCAAGCATATATAAGATAATGATTAAAATGCAATGATTGTACCATCATAATTTAAGTGTTATGAAGAAGAAATAAATTTATATCTGTCCAAAAATACATAGTTAAAAAAAGAAAAACACAGACTAGAGGCTTGTGTTTCTGGGATGATGGAGTAGGCATACTTTTCTTGATCCCTCTCACTAAGTACAAATAAAAACCCTGAAATTTATACATAAAATAAACATAAGAAGACTCTGATATGTGGAGGGAAGAAGGCAGACCAGCTAGGAGCCACAGGGTCCAAGGAACAACACGGCAGTAAGTTCCTTGCGTTTCCTTTCGGCTTCGTATATCTCAGACTTGGAGCTAAAGAAGTCAGCAACTTGGAAACATCAATGTGCACAAACAAAAATAGCCCCAACCAAAGGCTGCTCTTTCTAGCCAAAGGATAAGGGAAAGGGCAGCTAGGCAAAGCGGAAAACTTTTAGACAATAACCACTCTATTCCAGCCAAATACCATAGAAAAAAACTGTGGCCTCACCCTCACCCACACCAGTAAAATCTGAGGAGAAAGCCTAGACTAGGGTCCTAAACCCCCTGCAGGGGTGGTAGCAGAGAAAGCCGAGTAGGGAGCTGAAAATTTCATTCCAGCAACCAAACTCCACCTCTGCCCCTGTGGAGACCACAGAAGGAGTCTGGACTTCTACTCACATCTGGCAGTAACAAGATACCCTTCCCCCTCCTCACTGGGGAGACTGTCAGGGGAGATCATGTGAGGTGAGGTAACTCCCACCTGCCCAGTAGTACCGAGGTAGCCCCGCCTCAGGTGTCAATGGAGGCCAACTGGGGAATCTGGACATCTACTTCTACCCAGCAGCAATAAGATAGCATCTTCCCCTTCTCCTGCTGAAGGGGTGGCAAAGAAAGCCTCCCAAAACAGAGGGGTTAATTTACATCCAGAGTTTTATTGCATAATAGGAGAACATTCAGTTTTCAAAAAAATCACTTATTATACTAAGAACCAAGATCTCAACCGAATGAAAAAGGACAATCAATACATGCCAACACGATGTGACAGAGATGTTAGAATTATCTGACAAAGATTTTAAAGCAGCCATGATAAAAATGCTTCAATAAGCAATTATGCACACATTTGAAACAAATGAAAAGATTGAAAGCTTCAGCAAAGAAATTGAAAATCTCAGCAAAGATAGATAAAGATATAAAGAACTAAAGGAAAATTTTGGAACTGGGAAACACAATAACTAAGTAAAAAGCTTGGTAGAGGTGCTGAACAGCAGAATGGAGGGGACAGAGGAGAGAATGAGTGAACTGGGAGATAGAAAAATAGAAGTTACTCAATCTGAACAACAGAGAGAAAATAGGCTGAAACAAAGTTGGCAGCATCTCAGGGACTTGTGAGACTATGACAAAAGATCTAACAGTTGTGTCATTGGAGTCCTGGAGGGAGGGAAGAAAGAAGATGGGGCTGAAAAAGTACTGAAAGAAATAAGGGCTGAAAACTTCCCAAATTTGACAAGACACATCAACCTACAGATTCAAGATCTGAGTGAATCCCAAACAGGATAAACCTAAAGAAATCCACACCAAAACATATCAACCAGCAGGATTTAAATAACATTTACAGAATACTCCACCAAACAACAGCAGAATACATATATTCCTCTTTTCAAGTGTCCATGGAACATAAATCAACAAATTTAAAAGAGTTGGAATCATACAAAAACTCCACACAGAGTGTATTCCCTGACCAGAATGGAATCAAGTTAGAGATGAATACCAGATAGATAACAGGAAAATCTCTAAACACTTGGAAACTAAACACATTTCTAAATAGTCTATGAGTCAAAGAGGAGGTTTCAAAAGCAATTTTAAAATGCAGTGAACTGAATGAAAATGACAATATCCAAATTTGTGAAACATAGCTAAAGCTGTGAGAGTGAAATGTATAGCACTAAATGCATACGTTAGAAAAGAGGAAGTCTCAAATCAATAACCTAAGCCCCCTCCTCAAGAATATAGAAGAAGTAAAACAAACCAAAGAAAGCAGAGGAATGGAATAATAAAGATAAGGGCAGAAATCAATGAAATTTTAAAATAGGAAAACAAGAACATAAAAGAAACGAAGAGCTGGTTCTTTGAAAAGATCAACAAAGTTGATAAATTACCAATATTAAGAAGGAAGCAGAGAATATCACTACAAACCCTGCAGATATCAAAAGGAATACTTTCTCCCCTAAGACTGGGAAATAAGGCAAGAATGTCTGTTTTCATCACTCTTATTCAGCATAGTACTGGAATTTCTAAGTAGTAAGTCCAATACAATTAAGGCAATAAAAGGCAATAAAAGTTACATAGTTTGGAAAGAAAAAAATAAGACTGTCTTAATGCAGATGACATGATCATCTCCTTAGAAAGTTGATCAAAATACTCCTAGAGCTAATAAGTAAGTTTGGCAAGTTCAGATTACAAGGTAAATGTACAAAAATCAATTGTATTTTTATATACTAGCATTGAACGTCTAGACACCAAAATTAAAAATACGATACCATTTACAATTGCTCAAAAAAGGGAAATGTTTAGGTGTAAATTCAGCAAAAATGTACAGGACTCATATGCTGGAAACTACACAGTGTTGATAAGAGAAATCAAAGAGGATCTAAACAAATTGAGAGACATATTGTGTTCATGGATTGGAAGAGTCCACGTAGTAAATGTGTCAATTATTCCCAAACTGATATACAGGTTTAAAATTTCTATCCAAACCTCACAAATTTTTTTGGTGGATATAGACAAATTATCCTAAAATGTATATGAAAAAGCAAAGAAACTAGACTAGCTAAAACAATTTTGAAAAAGAAGAGTAAAATGGGAGGATTCAGTCTACTTGTTTTCGAGACATTATATAGCTACAGTAATAAAAATGGTGTGATATTGAGAAGGGACAGACACATGGATGAATGGAACAGAACAGAGAAACTAAAAATAGAGTCACACAGATATGTCAACTGACTTTTGACAAAAGTACAAGAGCAATTCAATAGAGGAATGATAGCTTCTTCGGCAAATGATGCTGGAGTAATTAGACACCCACAGGCAAAAACAAATGAACCTCGGGCTTCCCTGGTGGCGCAGTGATTGAGAGTCCGCCTTCCGATAGGGGACACGGGTTCGTGCCCTGGTCCGGGAAGATCCCACATGCCGTGGAGCGGCTGGGCCCGTGAGCCATGGCCGCTGAGCCTGCGCGTCCGGAGCCTGTGCTCCGCAACGGGAGAAGCCACAGCAGTGAGAGGCCCGCGTACCGCAAAAAAAAAAAAAAAAGAACATCAACTTCAGACTCACACCTTGTATAAAAGTGAATTTAAGTGGATTACAGACTTAAATATAGAATTATAAAGCTTTTAGAAAAAAAGCATAGCAGAAAATTTGGGGGATTTAGGACCAGGCAAGGAGTTCTCAGACTTGATCCAAAAAAGGAAAAATTGATAAATTGTGCGCCATCAAAATTAAAAAATTTTGTTCTGTGAGAGACCCTGATAAAAAGATGCAAAAACATTAGGAGAAAACAACTGCAAGCCACAAATCTGACAAAAGAATACTATTTCGAATGTATAAAGAACTCTCCATATTCAACAGTACAAAAAGCAAACAATACAATAAAAACATGGGCAAAAGACATATAGAGACATTTCACTGAAGAACATATACAGATGGTAAACAAGTACTTGAAAAGTGTCCAACATCATTACCCACTAGGGAAATGAAAATAAAAACCACAGTGAGAAATCACCACACACCTAAACAGAATGGCTAAAGTAAAAAATGCTGTTGGAGATGCAGAGAAACTAGATTACCTGATATGGCTGGTGGGAAAGTAAAATGGTACAGTCACTCTGGGAAACTGGAAGTTTCTTAAAATGCAACTAGCCTTCAATTTAGCAACTAACCTTCAATTTAGTATTCGCACTTCTGGGCATTTATTCCAGAGATATGAAAACCGATGTTCGCACATAATCCTGTACATAAATATTTATAGTAGTTTATCCATAATAGTTGCAAACTGGAAACAATCCAGTTGTCCTTCAAGAGGTGAATAGTTAAACAAACTGTGATACATCTGTACTGCAGAATACAACTCAGCAATAAAAAGCAATGAACTATTGATACATGCAACAATGTGGACGAACCTCCAGAGAATTGTGTTGAATGGAAATAAGCCAAAATAGTTACATACCATATGACTCCATTTATATAAAATTTTTAATTTAATTAATTAATTTATTTTTTATTTTTGGCTGCGTTGGGTCTTCGTTGCTGCGTGTGGGCTTTCTCTAGTTGTGGTGAGCGGGGGCCACTCTTCGTTGCGGTGCACAGGTCTCTCATTGCGGTGGCCTCTCCTGCAGCAGAGGCACACGCGCGGCACACGCGCGGGCTTCAGTAGTCATGGCACGTGGGCTCTAGAGCACAGGCTCAGCAGCTGCGGTGCACAGGCTCAGTTGCTCCAAGGCATGTGGGATCTTCCCAGATCAGGGCTTGAACCCGTGTCCCCTGATTTGGCAGGCAGACTCCCAACCACTAAGCCACCAGGGAAGCCCTATATAACATTTTTGAAATGACAAAATTATAGGAAGGGAGGACAGAATAGTGGTTGCCCAGGGTCGAGAATGGGGTGAGGGCTGGAGGGAAGCGGCTGTGACTTTCAAAGTGCAACATGGTGCTGGAACTGTTCTGTATCTTGACTACATCAATGTCAATATCCCAATTGGGATATTGCATTGATATTTGCAAGATGTTTCCATTAGGGTAAAGGGTGCATAAGACCTCTATTTTTTCCTACAACTGCATGTGAATCTACAGTTATCTAAAAAAGTTCATTAAAACACACACAACAGACATAATTTATCTTCTCTGTCCCTTAAAATGTTACCTTTAGAAAATTTCCTGGCAACCTAAGAATCCTCACTATTTACTTCAATTTACCATTATTCCAAGATCTCAAAGCCAGTTAGAACGTATAATCTAAGTTGACATTAAATCATTTAATCACTGCTAATATTAAGAACATATCAGAAAAATAAAACACCTTAAAACATCACCCGGATAGTGTAAATGGAAAATCTCTGTAGGTCCACATAATTCAGCAGTGTTGGAAATTTACCAGAGCCAATTGTATAACAATGGTTTTAAAAATTCGGTTTAATTGAATCCATGTTTTCTTTTATATAGTACTTTTAAATAATGGTGTAAAGAATAAATGTAACAAATTTAGGAAGTTACAGTTAATTAGCCTTTTGCCAAAAACAAACTCAAACTTTGCATAAACTACAATGTTATGTTTGCATTTCATTTTTGCACTGTGATAAAAGTCAAGGTGAAGATGTCTATCCATCCTTTTACTCAAATTCATAAAAATAACTTTGTTTAGGAGCTTTTCAGTATTAGAAGATATAAGTAAATTTCACTAATGCTTAAAACAAAATTCTTCAAACTAATTTTATGGTCTAGTATTAAAGCCCTGTAAATTATAGTACAAGATCCTAGTTCAAGGAAAAGTTCTTTAAAGAATTTTTACAGCTACTGATTGTCCAATGCCAAGGGTGCCAATTTGTATCTCTTTGGTCCTAATCTTACAACTCTGTAGCAGGGGTACTGAGGAATACTTTAATAAACCAAAGTTACATTTTTATTTGGTAAAGATAATATTTACCTTTAAGCAAAGGTTTCATAACTCAACTGGGTAATTGATTTTCACTTGGAAAAGAAAAGGAATATATTCCAAGTATAAAACAATTATAAAATTTAGGTCTCTAAAGACCCATCTCTTTAATCTATTTCAAAGTATTTGGGCAGGTTATAGCATATAATTTATTGCTTGGTTGTTTCATGAAGTCCACACTTTTATTTCTATCATCCTGAAAAGTTTTTCTCAAACTTACGCTCATATAAAGCATACATATTTTGACTTCATTTGTTTTATTTACTTTTGTTTTCTGGGAGTCTTTGACACCTCTTATTTTAGATTTAGTGTGTACTTGGTAGTGTCTAGAACCAATCAAAATAAGAGCTCCACTGAATTTGAGACTATACAACTTTACTTGCTAATTCTCTGTTAAGGTGGCCCGTCCTATCTTATTCAAAGATAGCTTTCAAGGGAAACACATTTCCTTTACCAAAAGTGTGACATAGCCCTTCCAACCCTGGAGGAACAGATTCCTTACCAAGGTGGGGAAAAACATTTACTTAGCAGAGGCATCCTATCAAACTCTGACTTTAAGGAGGCCTTCCTTTGAGGCCAGGAGTCTCTTCCCCTAAGTCTGGGAGAATGATCCTTGAGTGGGGATCTTAGCAAGGGTGATATTAAAAATGTTTGACTATGTAAATGGCAGATGCCTGAACATTCAGGTACATGCCAAACCAGCATACAACAGCTGCACATCAGAGCTGGATCCTTGCCTGGTACAGGTCTCTGACTCAGGGAATTCTTAAATGAGCAGTTTATAATGGAACTTATTGCTCTCTATTTCATTATGCACTTTAAAAAAGAAGATGAATTTGACCAATTAGATAGTGGGAGAGCCAGGTCCTAATGTGAAGATTTCAAAGCCCCACAGCAAAGCCTTGGAGCTAGCACTCAAAGCTCTTCCGTCACAGTTTGACTTGGCTCATTATTATATTTCCGTTTTAATCCTGGTTGCTTGGGTAGAGCTTAGGAAGGAAAAGGCTTTGTGCCTATGCACCATTTCACCTGAAATTTTAAAACGTAAGAGCATGCATTCACACAGCTGTCTGAGCTTCCCAGGAATTGGATTTGCACTCTGGTGTTCATCCTCCAGGTGGCAGCAGTCTCTCTTACCAAAGAATGGCAATCTTCTTAGCTCTGGTTTTGCGTCTGTCTGCGTGTCTCTCCATGGTATGCATCCTAGTTCCAGCAGTGGAAGCAAACTCACAGTCCCAGACTCAAATCTTACAAAGTGAAAGGCTCACCTAAATTCTAATCTGAATAACTCTCAAACCTAGAAAATAGTCTCCCAAATCACTGTAATTGTCTGACGTGATGGAACTACTAGGTATTCAGAGAGAATGCATTTCCCGTCCTAAATGGCACGGTTAGACTACATTTCCCAGTCTGCCTCGGGCTAGATGTGATTACGTGACTGAATTTAGCTGGTGGCTTAGGAGTGGAATTAACTCTACAGAAACAAGTGTATGTATGCCTTCTGTCCCCTTTTCCCACTTCCACTATCTGGTTACAGACACTGAGCGCAGTCTCGATAGACTGGGAGCTAGAAGAGGGCGGTTGTCGAGGGCCGAAGCCCATGGAACTGCCGGGAGAAGCCGGTGCCCTCAGTGGAGAAGTTACAAAAGGTTCCGATGATCTTGATCCCACGTGGGTGAGAGACCAGCCCGTAGTTCGGGTCAGGGGCCAACTCTACTGTTTTCACCAGCCTAATGGGATAATAATCCCTTAGGTGTTTCCAAACAGTCCGGTTCCATATCCACTCGGAACGCCTTCCGCCTTGGTGGGGTGTGTCCCGGTCCAGGAATAACCATACCAAGTAGAGAACAGAGAAACACCAGAGCGGCGTGAAGAGGAGGAAGAGGAGGAGAAGGGAAAAGAAAGGGCCCATGAAGGGGAAAGTGCGCACGTACTGGTAGACGCTCAGTGCTTCTAGCCGCTGTGTCTGCAGGGTTTTCATGCTGCGGGAGGGCGGCGGGGCTGTGGAGACTCCCAGTCACTTCCCTTCTGCCAGCAGGGCTCCAGGGCTCGGAGAACAAACGACCAAGGTTTCGATATGAGCCCGGGAATCCTTTCTTGTCTGAGCGGCCAAGGCCTTGGGGCCCCCCGGGATTGCTTCTAGGGGGCTTTGTGAATGAGGAGACCCGTGGATCCGGAGCCCCAGAGGTCGCTCCTTCTCACCAACAGTTTCTCATTTCAACACCTTCCGGTTCTCAGAGGTATCGCTTTGACTACTGTCAGTCATACTCCTGCGTGCACTTGAAAGTGAATTGAAACTGGTCAAAGACAAATACTGTATGATATTACTTATATGTGGAACCTAAAAAATACAACAAGCTAGCGACTAAAACAAAAAAGAAGCAGACTCACGGATATAGAGAACAAATTAGTGGTTGGGGGGGACAATATAGGGGTGGAAGAGTGGGAGGTACAAACTATTAGATGTAAGATAGGCTCAAGGATGTATTGTACAACACAGGGAATAGAGCCAATATTTTGTAATAACTGTAAATGGAAAATAACCCTTAAAGTGGTATTAACATTTTTAAATTTTAAAAAATTTACATAGAAATAAAAGATCCCAATATCGCAAAGGCACTAGAAGAATAGGTAGGAAGGACTTGCTCTATCAGCTATGACGATACTGCTATTTCTACTGCAATTAAGACACTGATATTGTCACAAGAATTAGAAAATAGATCAAAAGAAATAAAATTCCAGGGGAAAAAAACCAAACAAACTGGTTTTACTAACCGTCAGGGCTAACCATGGATGGCTCTCTCCAGCTATTAGATTATGGTCTAGTAGGTGCAGCTGTTCAGTAACAATTTCAGAAAAGCTCCCTGGTGGACAGCAGGAAATCCTAAAAGCAGAGTTAAATTTCACTCTTGACTTTGGTAAGGATAGTAAACCATTTAAATGAATATTTTATCTTTTTTATAAGGACTGTGATCATTATGGCAGGATTTTATGGTCAACAAAACAGGTTCTAGATTTTCAATGATCATTTCATAGCTCATGTCTTCCCATCCTATGTGAGCACATGAATTTGTATACAATTTATTGCTCAGATCCTTTGAGGCCTACCTAATTCATGCCCCAATGCACATAATCTTAATGTCAGGGAATGGAGGCATATTTTTTTCTAACCAAGAAGAGCTTTTCTTCTTTGTTGTCCATGCTAGATTTACTTGCCAAATGACTAACAGCTCTTTGCTGTTCTGAACAAAGACAGAACAGATTATAAATAGATATTAATGAGATACATTTTTAACATTCTTATTTTCCCAATGCTATACAGTGGAGATCTAGCTTACTGCGTGAATCTAAATTATATGAATTCAACTACATGTACTTGACAAAATTAGAAAATTGATTACAACGATATACATATATCTTACTGATGTCTTAAAGGATTTTAAAGAGGAATTTGGATTAACCTCAGTTTTGGTCTTGTATATTAGAACTTAACTTTCATGTATGGAACAATTCTACTATACCTAATTTTTTGAAATACGATTGCTGAAAGAAAACTGAAGCTTGACAGCTTTCTGTAAGGTATAAACTAACTTGGATAATATGTATTTTTTTAAGTTTACGTGTGATAACTGTCATTAGCTTTACAGTCTTTACAAGATAATTTTAGATTTACTGAAAATAAAGTCTTTTAGCTGTCTTAAAGGTTAAATACTTATTACCTAAACAACTATGGACTTATTTCAGCTGAATCATCCTTTTTCCCCAAACTGTGAGAACATTTTCTTTTGTTGCTTAGAGAAATTTCCAGCCAACAGTCACTGTTTTCATTTTTGTCTTTTCAAATGTTTTTTGATTAATGCTTGATTTCATGACACGGTACTTAATTTTTGAGATACTATTCTCATTCTATCGCTAGTATATTTTAAACCAATATTTTCAATTCAGGGAGCAATCACCAACTACTTTTCTGTGAATCACTTTGCTTGGGGAAAAAGAGAGGAGATAACCCCATCTCTGCCATTATACTAAATAACTGTTGCAGGGGAACAAAATTTGTTGTTGCCCTACAACAATTAATAATAATTAATTGTCATTAAGTCATTAATTAATAACAATTAATTATTTCAAACTGAAAACAGTCAAGGTCCAAAAGAACCTTTGACTTTCCCCCTAACTGCCTAGAAGAATGTAGATACGGGACCAGAAGGGTGGTATCACCATAGATATAACTACAGTGTGAATTAGGTGTGTAGACAAGGCGGAACCTAGCACACAGTCTGTTTGTTAAAATTCCTTTCTGTGTCCCATTGTCTCTGCATTGCCCGCAAACATTTGTTTACCAAACGTTTGCTTTTTCATTTCCACATGAATTGCCTTCCTCCCCTTGAAGTCCCAAACCACTACCCCCAACATCCTCTTTTGTTTTTAGCTGAAGATGGTATTTAAAGTGAGAGTTTCAGCCAGTTGGAAGAGTTACTTCAGTTTCCCTGGGTCCCTCCCTTGTATATATGTTATTAAATGATTGTTTGATTTCCTCGTATTAATCTGTCTCATGTCAATTTCATTCTTAGACCAGCCAGAAGATCCTAGAGGGGTAGAGGAAAATTCTTCCTCCCTAACACTGATGCATGAAATGTGTGGAATATATACTAAAATGAGTTTTACAAGAAACATGATGTCTTAGTCAGCTTGGGCTGCTATAAAAAAATACCATCAATTCGATGATGTTTCAACAACAGAAATTTGTTTCTCATAGTACTTGAGGTTGGAAGCCCCAGATTATGGTGCCAGCTTGGTCAAGTTCTGGTGAGGATCCTCTTCTGGGTTGCAGATGGCTGACTTCTCATTTTATCCTCACATGGCTGAAAAAGGGGCAAGCTGCGTTCTCTGGCCTCTTCTTATAAGGACACTAATCCCATTCATGTGGGCCTCACCCTCATAACTTAATTACCTCCAAATACCATCACATTGGGGGTTAGATTTCAACATATGGATTTGGTGGGGGACACAAACATTCAGTCCCTAACATATGAGAGATGAATTTTCAAGAATAGTTAATCCAAACCATGGAAATATGTGGAAAGACTTTGGGGAGGAGGGCATATTTGAATCAGACAGTAAAGAGTAAAAGTGAGTGTGGATTTCTCAAGTCATAAAATCTGGTGTATAAAAATGGAACGTTTTTTCCCCCAAAACTGAACTTTTATCTCAAGCCCCCCTTTCTGCCTGATTTCAGAAAATTTAATCTAGACACTTCCAGATAAACTCAGACAAATGTAGAGAGTTCTTATGAATTTCCATTGCAATTCAGTCAAACACAGCTTGTCAAGGTGTAGTCCATGGACTTTTTTTTCTGTGGGAAATGCAGACTCTTGGCCCCAACCCCAGATCTTCTGAATCAGGATCAAGATTTTATCAGTAGTCCCTAAATCAGAATCAGCAGTTTAACAAGATTCTCAGGTGATTTGTATGCACATTAAAATTTGAGAAATCCTGAAATACAGTGTTTGTCTCTCCCTTCCTATTATGTGCATTGTCAAAGTCAGCTGCTGAATGTTCTGCAGGCGGCCAACCAGCCTGCCTCCTCAGATGGTTGAGCCCCCCCATTGTGGTCAACCTCAGTTGAGATGAAAGCTGATCTCCATCTGAGCTCTGGCCTAACTTTCCTCTTCTCTCATGGTTTTCCCTTGTCCTAGTGGCAAGGCCTTTAAGGATCTTCTACATTCTCTCTTTCTACTAATCTCACATTTCTCTGGCTTTTGGAAAATTCCTCCATTTTCCAAGAGTCTTTCTGGCTAGCGTGATCTTTGTGGAATCCCATTAGCCCAGACATCTGATGTTCAGGTAGTCAATTACCACAGGTGCAGTGGCTTTCTTGTGGTTGGGGGGTATGCTGTACAGGTTGTGTTTGACTATACATTGCTGAGTTCATAACAGACAATAAATACTGAGTAGAAGTAAAATGTAAAAGGTGCTGAGTGTAGAGTCACAAATTCTTCAAGTTTCTTTATTGATTCCGACTCCACTGATTTAGAATACATGATAGTCCAGGAAAGGTTTGGGATGATGATTATTTATCTGAAAGATGCCCTGGCTCATAAAGTTCTTTCTAACATCAAGATCATCCATCCATCCTCCTAATGAACATTTATTGAGTAGCCAATATATGTCAGATTGGACTAAGAATTAGGATTGAAAAGATTATGGTCCCCACTTCAAGGAAATTAGGAGGAGATATATAACATTAATTATGCATAAGGGAAATAATGGGAGCAGGCTGTAGGCCATATTTTAACCCATCGGTGGTCGGGGAGAGAAATAGAGGCAAACTTGTTATCCTAATACAAAGAATGTTAGGCATATATTAGTAAGAATATTGCTTTCATACAGTTTTCAAATTACACATATTGTACTATGTTTGATAATTCATATCTATTAGTGAAAAGCAATTCCTTTATTAGTCAATGAGAACTTTATTAGTCAGTGCAAACTTGACCATTAATTTCATAACTCTACATATGTGAAAGTAATGAAACTATTTTAAATACCTAATTCAGAGTTTTTCTTATTTCAAATTGGGTCTTGCAAATGGGCAAGATTTTATTGCTTATGCAGTAAAATGACATGGAGAATAAAAAGGCATAGAGAAGACAATCAGATGCTAAAACAGCACCTGAATTCTCTTACTTAAAAGAGTAAGGCTATCAATGAAATGCTTTTCTTTTCTAGAATAAGAATATCCATAAAAATAATATCCTCAAACTAAATATAATCTTACTATATGATCCTGCAATGACACTAGTAGATATTTACCTACTTGTGTTGAAGACCTATGAGCACACAAAAACAACTATGCTACATCCATACAATAAAATATTATTTAGCTACAAAAAGATATGAATTACTTAGCCACAACAAGACATGGAGGAATCTTTTTTTTTTATATATAAATTTATTTATTTTTGGCTGCGTTAGGTCTTCATTGTGGTGCGTGGGCTTCTCATTGCCGTGGCTTCTCTTGTTGCAGATCGTGGGCTCTAGGCACGCGGGCTTCAGTAGTTGTGGCACACGGGCTTAGTTGCTCCACGGCATGTGGGATCTTCCCAGACCAGGGCTCGAACCCGTGTCCCCTGCATTGGCAGGCGGATTCTTAATCACTGTTCCACCAGGGAAGCCCAACATGGAGGAATCTTAAATGCATATTGCTAAGTGAAAGAAGCCAATTTGAAAAGATTATATACTGTAGGATTCCAACTATATGACATTCTGGAGAAGGCAAAACTATAGAGATAGGAGTAAAAAAATCAGTGGTTTCCAGGGGTTTGGGGAGGGAAGGGATTTTTAGAGCAATGAAACTATTCTCATAATACTGTAATGGTGCATACATGACATCGTGTATTTATCAAAACCTACAGAACCTTACAACACAAAGAATGAACTGTAATATATGCACATTTTTTTTTTAAATTTGGGAGGTCAGGGTATATCATGAAAAATGCAGACTAATGCAGATTCAAGAGAATCTAACTGTATTACAAATGTATGAAACAACCTCACTGAAGGAATTGGGGGGAAAGTTGCTGACTTAAAGAACTTTGGAAATGAATGCAGTCTGTAAGATGAAGGGCAAAAGGAACTGCACATGGTACCCTATTCTGGTTGATAAAGCTGTTCCCTTTGGGAGAATCAGAATTGTGATACTGTTCTACATGTATACTGGACTTGAACAGTTTAATGAGTTGATGACAGATGAGGGAGCCAGGTTTCTTACCATTGAAGTGGGAATTTACAAATCAGCAGAGGTAGGAGGCTAGAATGACCCATGTAATGGATTAGAGTTGGAGACATCAGTAAGGACTCATGTTTAGCTTAATGTAGATACGGGTGATAGAAATATACACCTATGTATATACATAGGTGTTTTAGTTTGCTGTGGCTGTGTAACAATGACCACAACCGGGTTGCTTAAAGCAAGCAAAATTCTGGGCTCCAGAAGTCTAAAATCAACGTGTCAGCAGGGCTGCCCTCTTTCTGGAGGCTCTAGGGGAGAGTCTGTTCCTTGCCTCTTCCAGCTTCTGGTGGCTTCCCGTGTTCCTTGGCTTGTGGCTGCATCAGTCCAATCTCACCTCCATGATCACATCGCCTCCTCCTCTTTGTATGTCTCTCCTCTTTGTGTCTCTTACATAAGGATACATGTGATGACATTTAGGGCCCACGCAGATAATCCAGGATTATCTCCACATCACAAGACCCTTAATCACAATTGCAAAGATCATTTTCCCAAATAATGTACATTCACAGGTTCAAGGGATTTAAGGCAAATATCTTTTTATGGGAAGGGGAGCATTTTTGGCCTACCACACACAGATTAGTATTTACACACATATAATATTTCTTGTCTCTGTCAGCTGAGAGGGCCTAAGCAAACAACACCTGGTAGCAACAAGTGTATTCATTGCCCAAACTTCGGTTTCTAATACCCTTATCCAGTAGAATTAACGGGCTCTTTGGAACCATGGCTGATTCTAGGAGTGGGGTAGGATATATAAAAGCCTGGGACATATTGTAGCACCATAAAGTAAGGAGGTTCTTAAAAACAACAACAACAAGACATTTATGGGAGTATTTAAAAGTGGCAAAGGAGACAACTGAAAGAGTTCTCAATGGCCAAAGCTGGAAAAATTTGAGCAAGAAAATAAAGTAATATTGAATTATAACCCAAAGTATAAAATAACTATCCATGAGTTCATATTGATATAAATAAATGATTGAGTAAATTAATAAGCAGGGACAAATCTCCTATGAAGAAAAATTACAAATAATTTGTGTAGATACTACACCCTAAAGGAGGAGAATGTGACGACTCATCCCTTACATGTGGGCTGTGCAGAGTGACTTCTTTCCAAAGAGTGCAGTAGCAGTATGGAAAAGGGGAAAAAGAGGGTCGTTCTACGCTGGAGAAACCTGACAAATACTGCTTCGACTAGGTGATGAGGCCAGCACCAATGATTACAACTCATGACGATCTGTCCAGACTGCTGAGATGATGTGATGAAAATGACACTTCCCCTCTGTAGTCTTCTTCCCAGAACCCAGAACCCTCGTTATCATGATAAAAACATCAGGCAAATTCAAATTGAGGGGCGTTCTACAAAAACACTTCACCAGTACTCCTCAAAACGTCAAGGTCTTCAAAAACAAGGAAAGTCTGAGAAGCTGTCACGGCCAGGGGGCGCCTAAGGAGGCATGACAATTAGATGTAGTGTCTTAGATGAGATCCTGGAACAGAGAATGAACGTTAGGGAAAAACTAAAGAAATCTGAATAGAATATGGGCTTAAGTTAATAACAATGCGTCAATATTGGCTCACTAATTGTCACAAATGTACCACACCAATGTAAAATGTCACTAAATAGAAGTCGTGTGTGCAGAGGTCGGGGGTAATATATTGGTACTCAATTTTTTCTGCTCAATTTTTTCTGTAAAATTTTTTCTGTAAATATGCTCAATTTTTTCTGTAAATCTAAAACTGTCTCAAAATAAAGCCTGTTGATAATAATAATATCGCCATAGCTATTTTACTATCTTCAGAGTCAGATTTGTTTTGTTTCTGTTTTACAGTGTAAAGAGCTGAGCTTCCTAAGCAGCCCACCCCAATGAGCAGAAGTATTATACCTGTAGGTGGGTTCTGGAGTGAGGTGCAGATCCCACCTCCCTCAGTGATCTTTGAAGATGTGATGAGTTTCACTTTAGTTGCCTTGTGGGCATAATAACAACATGTCTCGTAATTTCATGGAGGTAATAATAATATTGTACCTTTTCCCCTAGAATTGTTGTGAGGTTTAAATGAGATAGTAAGATAGTATCTTGGTGGTAAAGTCCATGAGGCAAGGGATCTTCTCTTTTATGACACATCAGTGTATCCTTCACCCTTATTCTACCTGGTACAGGGCTTGGTTAAGCTTTCTGTAAAGATCCAGGTAGAAAACATCTTAAGCTTTGAGACCTATAGCGTCTCTGCTGTTGCAGCATATAAGCAGACTTAGGCAATATGTAAATGAGTTGGTGTGGTAAAGTTCCAATTAAACTTTATTTATGGATGCTGAGATTTAAATTTCATATATAGTTTTCATGTGCCACAAAATATTACTCTTCCCAATCATTTCAAAATATATAGCTATTCTTAGGCAGGAACTGAAGCTCACTCCAGACCCCGTGCATGTCTACTTCTACACATCAAAGTCAGCTAGCCAGAAAGTTAAGCTCTTTAAACTGCCACAGAAGAAAAAGAACTGAACAGATTATGAAGAAACTGAAATAGTAATGAGGATAGTATTTTTTAAGATTCTAAATCCAGACAGTGATCTGGACTTAGCCTACAGGCCATAGCTTGTTGATTCCTGGTCTAGTACAAGGTTAGTATTCACTAAAATTGAATGTTTATAAAATCATGCAATCTAGATTGATAATTTCAATTGTATATTTGCATTGATCTTTTTAAAAACACCAAAACAATACCTTCCTATCTACAGACCCTAAATCTCGCAATGACACACCTTTGCACCCTTAACTTTCTAAAGGGTTGACAACATGGAAAATAAGAAAAAATCATTTTGCCTTTTCTTTGGTTTCTTTCCTAATTATGAGGTTTGGGGAATAAGACATGAAGTAAAAAATTATTTAGTGAGTTCACTTTTTAACTACATCCTTCATGAAACTGTTTCAACCAACTGTGTTTTAACTGAGATTTTTTTTAAAAAAAATTAATTAATTTATTAGTTTATTTATTTTTGGCTGCACTGGGTCTTCGTTGCTGCTCAGGCTTTCTCTAGTTGTGGCAAGCAGGGGCTACTCTTCGTGGCGGTGCGCGTGCTTCTCACTGAGGTGGCCTCTCATTGCAGAGCACGGACTCTAGAGCGCAGGCTCAGTAGTTGTGGCTCACGGGCTTAGTTGCTTCGCGGCATGTGGGATCTTCCCGGACCAGGGCTCGAACCCGTGTCCCCTGCAGTGGCAGGCGGATTTTTAACCACTGCGCCACCAGGGAAGTTCCTCAGCTTTGTTTTAGAGAAGTTTCTCTGGAGACTGTGGTCTAAAACCACAGAGAGAAAACAGCTGCTGGTATGTGGAAATGTTATGTAAGTCTTTTGATAGCATGGTTAGTTTGTTTTTTCCTAAGTTCACAATGGGAACATGCTGAGTTGGAGGGAGCCACTGTGTTACCTTATTGCTAATACCCTGCACAGAAATGTTGAAAACCCATAGGTATGCTTTTACAGAACCATGGGTATGATCCTAAAGTCACAAAGTGGTTTTTCCACAATCAATCTGGAGAAAAATAAAGAAGTAGTGGCATTTAAAAATATTCCCAAACTCTGGTTCAAAGTCTTACATTTGATGAAGCTTCCTAGAAAATAAATTCTATGTGAAGCAGGACTGCTTTCAATGAACAAAAATTTTGGGAGGTTGTTGGAATTGCTTTTTAAAATCCACTTGAGGGACTTCCCTGGTGGCGCAGTGGTTAAGAATCTGCCTGCCAAGGCAGGGGACACGAGTTCGAGCCCTGGTCCGGGAAGATCCCACGTGCTGCGGAGTGACTAAACCTGTGCGCCACAAGTACTGAGCCTGTGCTCTAGAGCACGCGAGCCACAACTGCTGAGCCCACGTGCCTAGAGCCCGTGCTCCACAACAAGAGAAGCCACAGCAATGAGAAGCCTGCACACCGCAACGAAGAGTAGCCCCCACTTGCCGCAACTAGAGAAAGCTCGGGCACAGCAACAAAGACCTAACGCAGTCAAACATAAATAAAGTTCAATTTAAAAAAAAATCCACTTGATTCCTAGCTTCTGGAGTCAGGCACTGGGCCTTCCTTGTCTTTTTGGTTGTATCTCCACTGTACCTAGCGACCACCTTCCAAATTGTATGTGCTGCATTGTGGAAGTGAATTACAATTTCTTATTCATTTGATATAGCTGTTGGAGTGGAACCAAGAGAGGAGCCTGAGTCAAGTAACACTTGGAAAAAAGGTTTGTTAACCTACGGTACATCATTTTTCAGAGGGCTCATTCTGATATGCTGGCATGCATACCTCTATGTGATGACTCGGATCCAAAAAGTACAAATTGCCTAAGTCTTTATAATTTTCAGGAGAGGAGAATGTGTGTCTTTTAGGAGTACATCGCACTAGAGAGTAGGTCCATAAAGAGACTTAATGGTACATTGTCTTCTGGAAGCCCTTTACACATGCAATCATGGATCAAAGAAGACTTCTGTAAACTGAAGTTCTAGGCAAATGTAATTAACAAAATTACTCTAATTACACAATGAAATGATTTATTTAAAATTGCTTAGTGAAGTGATTTAGAAGTAACAATGAAATGGCAGGACAAATCATTAAATTAAAAAAATAGTTTACCTGTAAGCTGAGGTCAGAGAAAAAAGTTAGATTTTTTCAAATACATTTTGTTCATATATTTTATTTTGGAACCATGTAAATGTTTCCACATAATCATAATATAAAATTAAGTGTAAAAATTAAAATATAAACAAATCAACTAAAAAAGAGATCCAGTTATTAGTATGAACTACAGACAGAGACATTATTCCAAATGTCTTTAAAATATAGTAATTTGATTGCACCTACCTAAAGTATATACCCTAGGGACAAAAAGAACTATTAACATAATCCTAAATTGTTTTCAATAGTCATATTGGTTGGAGGTTGTTGTAGACATGCAGAAGTGCTGCCTAGATTCTCCTTGAGAGCAGGGAGTATGGTCAGTGGCCAGCCTTGGGCTATCAACTCCTTCAGGGTTAACCTCAAGTTCAGAGCCGCCCTGCCTGGTGCATGCCCTTCCTGGTGCAGCCCACATCTGGTGACCAAGCAGGACAGGAATATAAAGTTCTGGCAAGTTCAGTCCAATATGAGACATATGTGATGGGCATTATCCATCCCATATTTCCTGTGGATTAGCCAAGGTTTGGAGGGACTTGATCACATCATGTCACATTGATCTGGCTTCTGACCAATTCTGTTTCCTCCCCCTTCCTTTCTCATGTTGTATCCTAAACTCCATCTCAGTATCTGCTTCCAGAAAACCCAACCTGTGACAGAGGTAGCGTTAGTACAGTTGGCCCTTACTATCTACAGGTTTTGCATTCGTGGATTCAACTGCAGTTAGTTGAATCTGCAGATGCAAACCCTGCGGTTATGGAGGACCAAATGTATTCATTGTACTACGTCATTTTATATAAGGGATATAAGTATCTGTGGATTTTGGCATCCATGGGGACTCCTGGAACCAATCCAATCCCTCAGGGATACCGAGGGATGACTGTACTATTGTTCTGAGACCTTTCATCAGAAAATCTACAAACAACAAATGCTGGAGAGGGTGTGGAGAAAAGGGAACCCTCTTGCACTGTTGGTAGGAATGTAAATTGATACAGCCACTATGGAGAACAGTATGGAGGTTCCTTAAAAAACTAAATATAGAATTACCATATGATCCAGCAATCGCACTACTGGGCATATACCCAGAGAAAACCATAATTCAAAAAGACACATGCACCTCAACGTTCATTGAAGCACTGTTTACAATAGCCATGTCACGGAAGCAACCTAAATGCCCATCGACAGACGAATGGATAAAGAAGATGTGGTACATATATACAATGGAGTATTACTCAGCCATAAAAAGGAACGAAATTGGGTAATTTTTTGAGACGTGGAGGGATCTAGAGACTGTCATACAGAGTGAAGTTAAGTCAGAAAGAGAAAAACAAATATCGTATATTAATGCATATATGTGGAATCTAGAAAAATGGTACAGATGAACCAGTTTGCAGGGCAGAAATAGAGACATAGGTGTAGAGAACAAACGTATGGACACCAAGGGGGGAAAGCAGCGGGGTGGTGGTGGTGGTGGTGGGATGAATTGGGCGATTGGGATTGACATGTATACACTGATGTGTATAAAATGGATGACTAATAAGGGCCTGCTGTATAAAATAATAAATAAAATTCAAAAAAACCATAATTTTCTTTGATGAAGAATTTTAAAATTTTATTGTAATCTAATTTGTCTATTATCACTTTTTTTTTTTGCTTTTAGTGTAAAACTGTTATTTTTTAAAATTGATCGATTTTTTTTGTTAATATTCTGTTAAGGAATACTCTGCACCTGTATTCATGTGTGAAACTGGCCTGTTATTTGCCTTTCTCATATTTTCCCTTCCTGGTTTTGTATCAAAATTATACCAGCCTCATAGAATGAGTTGAATAGTGAAAAAATAATAAAGAAAGGAAAACACTAACTTGAAAAGATATATGCAACCCTATGCATATATCTTTGCAATATTATTTACAATAGCCAAGATATAGAAACCTAATTGTCTGTTGATAGATGAAAGGATAAAGAAGATATTGGTGTATATATACAATAGAATATTATTCAGCCATAAGAAAAGAAACCTTGCCATTTGTAAGAACGTGGATGGACCTGGAGTTTATTATGCTTAGTGAAATAAGTCAGATAGAGAAAGACAATTACCATATGATTTCACATATATGTGGAATCCAAAAAACAAAACAAACAATACAAAACCAGATTCATAGAGAACAAACATCTGGCTCAGTGGTTGCCAGATGGGAGGGTGTTGGGGGGCAGCCGAAACAGATGAAAAGGATTAAGAGGTACAAACTTTGACTTATAAAAATATTAAATCACAGAGACGCAATGTACGGCACAGGGAATATATTCAATAACACTGTATTAAGTTTGTATGGTCTCAGATGGTAATCAGACATCGATTTGACCATTTCAAAATGTATGTAAATATCAAATCACTATGATGTACACTTGAAACTAATATGATATTGTATGTCAATTACACTTCAATAAAAAATACTCATACATAAAGACAACGTTAGGAAGATGAGGGCAGTAATAAGTGTCAACTGGGAAAAATGAAGAGGGATATATACCTATTACAAGGAGAAGAAAACATAAGAAGGAAGTGCAGCAGTACTGACACTTGATTTGAAGGTTTCTGTCATATTTGACTTCCTTCCTCTTTTCTGTGGTCTATTTTCTTTATTCTCTCAAGAGAATCTTCTCTTATATTTGTCCTAGTTGTTCTCCATTTGACCATACAGATCAATTCTCTTGCCTTTCTCCATGTTCCTGGAGGCTGCCTCTAGGGATCGTGTCACCCAGGCTCCTTTATAGACTGACTTCTGGTTAGGTTTTGCCAGGGTTGCAAGGAGGAAGTAGAGGTCAGGGTATTAATTCCACCATTTCTTCCCTCCTGGGGCACTGTTGTTTTGACAGTGGCAACTTTCCTCCACAGTTCTAGCTCTTGTACCACAGCCCTTCCTCCCTAGTTCTGCTCTCCCTAAGCTTTAATGACAGTATTTCCTTCCCTTGTCCCCTTCAGCCCTAGGCATGGTAATGGATTCCCACTGTTGCAAGCTCTAGATGCCCCCAATTTCTCTTGCGTGGTCCTTTCATGAAGGGACTCTTTAAATAATCCCTTCATTAAAGCCTCCTCAGTTAAAATATCTGGACCTAATTTCCTGCCAGTACCTGAATGAATACAGCTTACCTTAGTTACATACTATTTTCAACACTATAATTTTCTTCGGTAGTGTAATTTACACTAATCAGAGTTGGGGCTGAATAAATTATTTAAGTCAACAAATAATTTTTGAGCACTTACTATGTGCCAGGCACTGTGCCAATATCAGCTTATACAGTGGTGACTGAGACAGATAAGGTCTCCGCCCGCATGGAACGTACAGTCTACTGGGGGAGTTAGACAATACAAGATCCTTTAAGTTGCAAATGATAGAAAAGCTGAACCCAAACTGACTCATGCAAAAAGGGGAATTTATTGGCTCATTAAAAAAAAAAATCCAGAAATTGGGCTTGCTACTGCGACTTAAAAAAAAATATCACCTGCGGTGTCAGTGAACAAAGGATGTTGCAGCTATCAAGCCATTACATTACAGCCGCCCCAACGGTGAGCCCTGAGGGAACTCAGGATATGAATGGAATGGCATCTAGCAGTCAGCCGATGCCGCCATCCCCCCACCCCACCCGACAGCGCACCCTGAGGAGACTCAGGATGAGAAACCACAGGGAGTTTGAAAAACAATAGATACGTGTATAACTGAATCGCTTACCCGTACACCTGAAATAACACAACGTTGTTAATCAACTATGCTCCAATATAAAATAAAAATTAAAAAAAAACCCAACCAACTCAAGTAGGCCATTAGTAAAACAAAAAAAAAAAAAAAAAAAAAGAAAAAGGAAAAGAAAGCACAGGATACTGGTGCCAGATCGCTGAGGTTCATGTCAAAGGAATGATTTCAGTGAGCCCAGACTCTTGCATCTTCCCATACACAGAAAAGCGCTAAATTCCTTAACTTGAGATGTCTGGTTTTCTTTAATTAACAGTAATCTTTTATTTATTTATTTTGATGTGGACCATTTTTAAAGTCTTTATTGAATTTGATATTGCTTCTGTTTTTTGGGGTTTTTTTTGTTTTGGTTTTTTGGCTGTGAGGCATGTGGGATCTTAGCTCCCTGACCAGGGATCAAACCTGAACCCCCTGCATTGGCAGGCGAAGTCTTAACCACGGCACCACCAGGAAAGTCCCCCAACAGTAAACTTTTGATGTTCTGACTACCTGGTCTTTGTTGCAAAAACTCCTGTGTATCCTTGCTCCTCCTTTACCTCTTCGGAGAAGTCTCTCAGAGACTCTATGAGATGCTGTGTCCTGGGCTTAAGTCTTCAGTTTTGTCCACGGAATAAAACATAATTCTCAAATTTTAGATTGTGTATTTTTTCAGTTGACACTATCTATGAAGTTTTATCTAGGACCTCAAGAAATGTCACCAAAACCTATTTCTCTTACACCCCTGGTTCTGCTTTTCGTGTGTGGGCTCAGTCCTTAAACTAGTTCTCGCCTCAGGGCAGCAAATGTGTTACAACTGAGAGTCCTAGAATATATTTCATTGCTTCTCATTGGCTGATTGGGAACATGATGCTCTGATTGGCTCAGCAGGAGCCTCCTAGCCACTATTATTATTATTATTATTATTTGCTGCAAAAAGCTTTATTATTTCCATTTGGTCCAGGGCTTGGGTTAGGGCTCCAGGGTGGTTCAAAAGCAGCCTAGTGGCTGCAGAGAGAGAGGCTTCAGGCAGAAGCCCTGACACCAGAGGGGCTCCTCAAAGGCTGCTGGGCTCCAGAGGTTCCTAGTCGTGCTTGAGGGTGAACCTTTCGAAGAGATACACGTCCAGCCCAGACTCGGGGCCCCCAGCCTGTGGAGGTTAGTCAGGTAGTTGCCATCTTCTTGATGAGTTTCACCTGCTCCTGTAGGAAGTGGCTCTCCAGGAAGTCACAGAGATGGGGGTCTACTAAGGCAGAACCCAACACATGTAGATCCAAAAGGGCCTGGGTCAGGTTTTTCTCCATGAGCACGGTGGCTTCCGTAGCTGCCTGGGTTTTACCCCACTCATCTTGGGACGGCTTCTGCAGGTCCTGGAAGAGGGTGAGGCCACTGCTGGTGTTGCATCTTCAAGAGGCACTCAGCACCCTTGGGATTCTCCTCCGCCAATTTGTGGGAAAAGTGGCCCACGACCTGCAGAGACACATCGTAGCCAAGGTCAAAATAGAAGCCCAGAGAGAGTTAGTATAAGCAGATAGGGTAGGGGGTCCCCAGAGAAAGAACCAATCATGGCTTTCTTGACATAAATAAGCCATTTCTGGCCTAAGCCATTTTGTGATCTAAGCCTGGCCACAATTCTAGCCCTTGAACAGATTTCAGTAATTAATGATCTTAAGAGAGCAAAAGAATGCAGAAACAAACGACTATTGTCAAGTAAGAGAAGCAACAATAGCAAAGATAATATACCAGTTGTAAAAACTCCCAGTTCTCTTTCAATGGTAAAGATTAACCTGAAGCTCTTAACCACCAGATCAACTGGAACCTAAGGGAGGATGATGTTAACGTTTTCTGGACCCCTGTGACTTCCATCAACTAAAGCTTGGAGTCTTTTGACCACCCAAGTCCCTTCATGAAAATGCATGTACCCTTAGCTTCCTCAATTTTACTGTTTAGGGAGACACTGCTCTGGGAAAGATCCCCAGTGTTCTCCTTACTTGCTGCAAGTAATAAATCCTTCCTTTTCTTGATCTTTGGTTTGGTTGTGTCAACTGAAAAAAATGGCACAATCTAAAAGTTGAGAATTTCAGCAGACTTTCTGAGGACTTAAGACCAGAAGACAGCCTCCCAGATAGCTCTGTGGGACTGCTCCAAAGAGGTAAGGGAGGAACCAGGATACAAAAGAGTTTTTGCAACAAAACCCAGGTAGTTGGAACATCAAAAGATTACTGTTAATTAAAAAAAAAAAACAGACATCTTGGGTTACTTTACTACTTTTTTATGTATGGGAAGATGCAAGAGTCTGGGCTCTTTGAAATCATTCCTTAACTGTCTAGGGCCTCCATACTGAATCAGATGCACAGTCGGGGCAGCTGCAGTGGCTGAGGGATTGATGGCTGCAACATCCTTTGTTTACTGATACAGCGGGTGACGTTCTTCCACAGTTGTATCTTTTAACTCGACATCCACCAAGAGGCAAACCCAGTTTTTCGGGTAACAGTAGGTGTAGGAGGCCCGCAGATGCACGCAGACCGGGCGGTTGATGACAGCCTCTATCTCCGTGGAATAATTTTGACAAATCTGGGAGCTCACCGTTGATTGGCATTAAGGAGCTAAGCTCAGAAAATGATGTTGGCTGGTCCCCGAGACCAAGGAGAGCTGAGTGGTTGGTCCAAAGGTTGCAAGTGATAAATAGGTTGGAGGGTGGATGGGGGCTGGAAGAAGGGGCGTCTCTGGGTCTGTTCTGTCCAAACACTATTGAAGCAAGAGACACATCCACTAGACTGCGGAGCACACTGCTTCCTGGCCATTATTAGAACGAGGAGTGGACTCTACTTTTGAAGCCTAATAGCTGTCAATAGAGAAGTGGCTTTCCTAGAGGAAAACTGCAGTACTGTTTCCAGAAGAAAGAAGCCCCCCAAACATTAGATGCTCATGAACAAAGATAAACAATGATATATCCTGATAATTAAACTAAAGCTGATCAATATTGTTAGGCAAAATGCTTTAGTGGCAGCCTAATGAGCAAAGCCTCATGGGTGTTAACCTGCATTCGATTTGCACTGCACCTGTAGGGGTCAGTTCTCCTGCTTGTGGACAGCATCCCACGACTAATTCTGCCTCAGGGCTTTCTTGGCAGAATTTCTTTGGGAGCTTGCTCTGCCAGGTACAGGGTAAACTGGAAGTATTCACCAGGGGCAACCGTTAACCAAAAACGGAGAGAAGTTGGTGGATAAAGGCCCCAGACTCCAACCATTTTAGAGAACAATTCTGACGCACATTCTACATGATGTAGCAGAGGGCTCCTAGGGGGAGGGAGCCCCAGTAGTCCATAACCGTACCCAGTCAATAAGTGGGTCCTTTATTGGATTTTCCTCCTTCCTTGTCTCATTCTTCTCCACTCTCTCTCTAAGGAATTCCTTCCTAAGTCCTAATCTCAGTCTCTGCCCAGGAGATATCAAAGTGAAACCCAGCTGAGACCCAAAGGCTGGACAGAGCTACCCATGCAGAGAGCAAGGGGAAAACTGTGGTTTTGAAAAGGAGAGTAGAACTCCCCCATCAAATAGGAAAAACAGGTTAATTTTAGGCCACAGGGGAGAGCAATGAAAGATAAAAATGAAAGCGCATTTAATGAAGGTAAAACTGAATTGTTTCTACAGTTTTATATTAAGAAGCATTCTTAGAATTATTTCCATATTAATAAGCATAATTAATTTTGTAATGTGTATAATTATTGAAGTTGATTAGCTTTGTTCCCCCCATGTAGTGCAAATATTTTGAAAGCAGGAATTTCTTGAAGCTGGTATCTCTAAATTAAATTAAACTCAGCAAATTTGCATTGAGTATATACCATATCCAAAGTACTTTGCTAAGTGCTGTAAGACAAATTGTCCTTGCTTAAGGGGCCCTCAGAGTCTAGTAGAGGCAACAGATATACGTATCTGGCAAGCTTGAGACTAACCAAGGGAGCTATGGGATTACAGGTATAATCCTAGTATGTACCTTGTGGCTTCTTAGTAAAGGTCATGTATTCATTCATCTTTTACCGAGCATATACCTTATACCAGATCTGAATGAAGGACCGCCTTTTAATTATTATTGTTATTATTAATCAGGTGCAAAAATATTGATGTGTCTCCAAAGGCCAACCCTTCTTACAACTACCGGCAAATTCTCTAGCTTTGCTGTGAGCATCTTTCCTGTCTTTTTGAGACACTCCAAAGAAAACCCTCATCTGATCTTTTTCATGGCCTCCCAGGCATATTTCCTGAGGGTTTTGGAAGCTCTCCCTCTGGGAAATGCAAATGCCACATTTACAGATTCACAGAATGTTAGCTCTGAAAGGAATCTTAATGTTTTCTAGTGTTTTCCATAGAAATCTATATATATACTGCATACCAAAAGGGACTGGGAGGTTTGCATCTGTAAGTGGCAGACTCAGGGGCTCCAGCTGTCCTAAAGGCCAAGGGGTTCAATACCTCTGCATGCTAGTGTGGCTAGACAGGGGCAAGCAGATGACTGTCAGCTTGCCCGTAAGCTGTTCCGGCCACATTTATGTTAGCTGGCACACTTGTTTGGAATAATACCTTAGAGATTGTTTAGTTCAGCCCTGCAGTTCGTGTGCTTTCCAGAACTTCAGTTTTAGAAAAGAGGGAACCAAGGCCCAGAGAGGTGGCATGGCTTACCCAAGGGCACACAGTGAATTGGAGTTTCTCCTCATAGCTCCATTTAGAGACGGCTCCTCTTCCGCAACTTAAGGTCCTTTCACAATGCTCTTATCCAATTTAGGGAGAAGGGAGCTTACGGTGGGAAGCCGGGGAGAGATGGGTGTAGGGAGCAGTAGTAAAGTTCAAGGAAAGCTACATGCAGAAACACAGGATGTGAGACAGAGCATTCCTTTGAGTTTCAGGGAGCGTATCCTGGATGCGTTTAGTGCTGAAGCAAGCGAATTATGATGATCTCCCAAAATAACTTTGCTTTAGAGCTAAAGATATCCAGCCAGGCTCAAGGTTGCACAAGCCTTTTCCCCACAGCTCTTCGCTAATTGAATTAAACCCTTCTTGGCAATAGGGGAGTCTCCCAAAAACTGAACAGAAGGATTGATTTTGCACAGGTAATGACTTGGCTTTCCAGTTGCTTCAGGCTGCCTGCCTCAGCTCAAATTCCTCCTTTAGCTACTGTCTGCTTTCATCTTCCGGTAGTCATTAGTGATACCTGATCCCATTACACTCTGGGGGCCTTCCAGGCATACTCTGTTAACTAATACTCATGATTGCTGCTAATTCATAGAGGGAAGAGCTCTGTACCGGCTGGTACATCTTCATAGTGTTCTTATCCACTTTTCAATTTCAGTTGCAATGCCACGGGAACTGAAGGTACTTCCATTAGAAAAGGGAATACTGCATTTTGTTTTCCAGAATCATGTATGTGCTAGAATCAAAGCCAGCAAGAGAGGACAAGAAAAGTCACAGAATTATAGTCTGTCTTCGAGTCATTCACCTCCCATCACTGTGGACTTCTACTCACTTTCAAAGCTCATTGTGTTTTGCTCTGCCCAGAGCCCACACATAGCATTCTTCCAAGCTCTGAACCTTTCTCCCATTCCTTCATGGTAATCTGTCTTTCGTGGCCTATGTTCTTTTCATTAAACTCATAAATATCTAAAAATTATATTTCTAACTGCTAAGGCATCTCCTTCCTAAATTAAATATTTCATAGCTCTAAGTTCCTTTGGAGAATTAGAATTTGCCTCAAAGGAATGACTCCCAGACTGAGAATTTCAGGGAACTTGATGAACCTGTAGTCGGAAATATTTGGGGTAGGCATTTATTTTAAGTTTTCTTTATTTCACATCAGCCACTCAGGTTAGTGTGAATGACAAATGTTCCCTGCCATATCAGTAAACAAAGGATGTTGCAGCAGTCAAGCCATCACATTACAGCCCCCCTGACTGTGAGCCCTGCAGGAACACAGGATGGAGACAAACAGGCTGCCCACTGCCAAGCCCTGAGCCACTGCAGTCACCCCCAACTGTGCGCCCTGAGGTGATTCAGGATGGAGAAAAGCAGAACACTGACCCCAGATAGCTGAGGTGCATATCAAAGGAATGATTTCATTGAGCCCAGACTCTTGCATCTTCCTATACATAGAAAAGCACTAAATTCCTTAACTTGAGATATCTGGTTTTCTTTAATTAACAGTAATCTTTTGATGTTCCCACTACCTGGTCTTTGTTACAAAAGCTCCTATACATCCTGGCCATCCCCCCTTGCCTCTTCAGAGCAGTCCATCAGAGAGATCTGAGAGTCCTGTCTCCCAGGTTTAAGTCGAATGTCTGTCGAATAAAACATAACTCTCAACTTTTAGGTTGTGCTTTTATTTTTTTTTCAGTTAACACTAGCTAACATTGCCTAGGAGGTGAACAGAAATATTTTACAGCGTTTATGGTTCTGTGCAAGATGGTAATCTGCAAGAAACTAAATCAGGAGCGACCTTATCCTGGAAAGCAGAACTGGTCATGCAGGCCCTCAGTAAGAAACCAGAACATATGGATAATAACTAGTAAGAGAGACTAACTCAATTATTTGTTCAGGTTCAATTCTTCTGTGGCTGTATGAACACAGCATTTATTAAAAATTGTCCATTTCACTTCCAGGAATAAACAGAAGCATGATTCATAAGGGAGGAAAAGGCCTGTAAGGTATGAAATCATCACCAGGCCAAAGAGGTGGCTACAGTTTGTCAGAATCACTGCTGTCAATAAGTAGTGAAACTTTCAGAATTTCGTTGCCCTCTGAATAAATCCAGAAAGAATGAACACATGACAAGTAGATTTACCTTTGGCAGAAGCAATCCAGAGATGGTTTGTAGGTGTGTGACTGTTAGAGATTCAGGAAACCTCTAAATTTTATATAGCTGACCTACATAAATCATCAAGACAAGGAATATTAGCAAAGAAAGCTATAGCCTCCTAAACTGTGTTTTGCATGGAGCACACATACAGCAGTGTTCCACTGGAGTTGGCAGTACGGGTTTCACAGAATTGATTGTTAAATATTCAGGTAAATTCTGTTGGTCCCTTGAAGTCAGCCACAGTGGGAATGTTTATACCATAGAAATTGGCAGTTGCTATAGAACATGGATTTTTGTTTGCTAGTTTTGTTTAGTTTTCAGAGAGTTGGTTTACCAGTCCACCACTGTCCAGCACTGCTAGAAGCAAAGAGAGCCTGTCAGGAAAATGTACATTCCTATCCCTCAGAGAGGCCTGTGTTGTATGGAATCGGGAAAACTCACCAGACATTTCCCAGAACCTGGATGGAGTATTCCTCCAAGCCTCCTTCCTTCAGGTCTATGCTCAGCTAAGTAACCTTCTGCTTATTTATTTGGTACCAGTAGATGAATTGGTGTCAGATGGTATTCCTTCAAGTCCTGGGGCTTCTAAGAAACTGTTCTGGAGGACATCTGGGGAAAGAGGAGAAGATCACACCAGGCTGAGCAGCCCTTTCCTCTGTCTTCAACAGGAGCAGCTTCATTTTCTCTGTTTTACATATTGGTCACACACACACACACACACACACACACACAACCCAAAACAAAACAGTTGCTTGGAGAAAGCATAACACCGCTAAAAAAACCTTTCAAAAATAGTAGGCCAGAGATTTTGTTTGCCAGAAAAGCACATCCCTTATTAAAGTTAACAGTTTATTTTTCTGGGTGTAATTCGGCCACTTGTGAGTTTAGTTAACTTCAATCAGCTTCCTATTAACTGATAAAGTTGCGATGCACCGACTGAAAATTCAAATATCTTGACTTCCCATGTTGAAGACTAGACACATCAGTGAGGAACTGCCCTTCTGAGATTTCGATCAGGGTGGTCAGTACACTTTCCTCTCTGATAGCTCTCTCTTACATGGAGCAACTGGGAAACTTTCTCTTTGCTACAAGGAAACTGGAAAATGTAGTCCGTCAGGTGAGCTGAGCTCAAGTCATGGGATGTTTCTGTCTATTAAAATGGTTCTTCTTCTAATTACAAAAGTGACCTGATGTCCCTTAAAATTTTTAGAAAATTAGAAAAGCAAAAAGAAGAAAATGGAAATCACTTTATCCACCACCCAAAGACGGTCACTATTACTTCTGGTGTATAGTCTAGCCATTTATACAAACACACATGTTCATCCACATACACATGACTTTTTTTTCCTTCCACATGACTTTTTTTTTTAAGAGGAGGTTCTAAAGTTTGAGTTTGCAATGTAATGACATTTGACTGGTTCTCATCACAGTTTCTGTATCTGTAATACCTGGGTACAGGTTGATCTCTACATGAAAGGCCTTTTCTCTATATAAAATTCTAAGTAAAAGGTAATGTAAAAGCTTCAATTTAAAAGAAAATCAATTAGTTATTTTACTAGATACTACATGCCTACAGTATAATCTAAAAGCATAATATGGTGTTCAATAAACGTAAGTCTCTCTGCCACAGTCTACCAGTTCTCCCCAGAGGCAACCACTGTTATCAGTTCCTTGTTTATCAGAGACACTCTGAGCCTATGCAAGCATATGTGTAAAGTGTAACAGCTAATTTAAAGAGAAGATGTTTGGTTTATATATGGAATTAGAGCTCAAACATTTTCCTTCTATTAAAATATTCTTGAAAAGTCTTTCGTTGTTGTTTTGTTTTTATGCATTATTTTCCTTTATGGCTAGAGAAAGCTTCTCATCTATGGTCATTACTATTGTCATAATCATCAGCAAACATGAATTAAGTCCCAGTGTATGCAGGTTACTGTAAGAATACCTTCATTTAGAGAATAAACTATCCTGACTTTGGGAGTGAAGGTTGGGGATTGGTAAAATGATAATTGCATAATAATGAGACTTCCTCCAATTCAGAAGTAAGAAACATATCTACATTTTCTGTCTGGAAAGTTCAAAAGAAAAAAACCCCAGCATAATCACATTTAGAATTGAGTAGGTTATGTGTGTTTAAGAAGTAGACAGAGTAGTTCCCATTACTTATGGATAATCAACATGGAGGTGGTATTAGTTTTCTATTGCTGCTGTAACAAATTACCATAATCACAGTGACTTAGAATAACACACATTAATTATATTACAGTTCTATAGATTAGAAGTCTTATAGAGGTCTTACTGGGCTAAAATTAAAATTTTGACAGGCGTGCATTCCTTTCTAGAGTCTGGGGAGATTCCCTTTCCTTTCCTTTTTCAGCTTCTGGAGGCCACTACACTTCTTGGCTTATGGCCTCCTCTCTCCACCTTCAAAGCCAGCAGTGTTGCACCTGTCTGATCCGTCCTCTATAGTCACATCTTCCTCTGACCACAGCCAGGAAAGACTCTCTGCTTTTAAGGTCTCATGTGATTAGATTGGGCCCAGATAATTCAGAATAATCCAGATAATCCAGAATAATCTTCCTATCTTAAGGTTCTTGATTTAATAAAATCTGAAAAGTCTCTTTGCCATGTAAAGTAATATATTCATAGGTTCTGGGGATTAGGATGTGGGTATCTTTGGGGAGGGGGCATGATTCTGCCTTCTACAGGGATCAAGAGAAATGAATTTCCAGAAAAATAAAGCATTCCTTCTATGCTGTTCTGTGTTGTGGAAGATTCTTGGAAAAATCCCCAAATGGAGCCTGAAATGGCTGGCTCTAGCCAAGTAGCAATTTTTCATTTCTTATAGAACAATATACTAGCATATCGTGACCATTGTTCATAAGCAATGCAGGCCAGAGCCACTGAGTCTTTCCCTGTTTGATATTTTCATGTCTTTTTGAGCAATATCCACTAATCCTTTGGTTAAAATCCCTCTTATTTATGAATCCTGTTTTCTTACTTTTTTGACATGCATTTGTTTCTAAATAGTTAAGGCATAAGCCTGTCACTTTGAATTTTAAACAATGCAAAAGGAAGTAGTAAAAGTATTTTTACCAGTGTCCCAGAATTAAAGCTCATTAAGTCTCAGTTTCTCAGGGAGGAATCACAGGTCTAGAGTCCTTTGGCAAATCAAAGATTCCCACCTAGAAGGAAGACTGAAAGCACTACAGATAATACCTAGATATTTTGGGGGACACTGTATATATGACCAGCTGTCTGAGGAAGAAAAAAATCAAACTTGGTTTACTGATGGGTCTGTAAACATGCTGGCACCATACAAAAGTAGACGGCTGCAGCATTACAGCTCACACAGGGGTGACCCTGAAGGACAACAGTGAAGGAAAATCCTTCCAATGGGCAGAATTTTGATCAATAGGTATGGATCTACGCTGCTTCTTGGGCAGTTGCCAATTGTTGGGCTGGTGAGTTAGGGACTTGAAAGAAATGGGATTGAGAGATTGGTGACAAGGAAGTTTGCAAAGGAGGTTATGTGGATGGACCTCTCTGAATGGGCACAAACCGTGAAAATATTTGTGCTCCACATGGAAGCCCACCTAAGGGCATCTACTGCAGGGAAGCTTAATTGCCAGATGGACGAAATGATGCTCTCTGAGGTGTCAGTCACTTTCCCCAGCCACCGCAGTGTTTGCTCAGTGGACCCCTGAGCAAAGTGGCTGCAGTGCTTGGGATAGAGGCTATGCATGGGCTCAGCAACGTGGCTCATGCTTACTAAGGCTGACTTAGCTGACGCTACTTCTGAGTGCCTAACCTGCAAACAGTGAAGACCAACATTAAGTCCCTATCGGTGACTTCTCCAATGCATGGCACCAGTAGCCAGCAGCTGGCACCCCTTCAGGCAGTTTCATAGTGGAGTGTCTCGGTGGGATGCCTCCCCATGAATAGCTTTCCCCAGCATCCTAGATGATGGAGTTCTAGTAAGTTCCAAAGGACAGATTTCCAGCAAGTTCTGCCAGCACAGTACCACAGAGACTTTACCATCATCTCTGTGAGTCACTGCTGTGCTCTCTCCAAGATCTGGATCTTGAACCTGGGGACTGATACAGATAGAGAACAAAAAATTTGATTATTGTCCTGGAATTTCCATCTCATTGTGATGAGAGGAATCAAAGTCCGGTCTAGCCCTAAGAGTATAAAGGTATGCCCAAATTTCACATATCTAAAAATAGGAAATAATGTTTCTTCAGTAATTCATAAAAAATTATTTCTTATTTTGAAGCTGAAGATAATTCTGCATGACTTCTCTTTGTAGTTAAAAAAAAAAATCCAAATCTTTCATATTTGCATTAACCCTTGTTTTAAAAGGTGTTGTCCACAAAGTCGATTGTGATAGAAGAGAGTAATGTATAAATGAGACTTCCCAATGGTTGCCTTTGGTTTCAGGCTAATGCAGTCTATTGGTGCCCATGTTCCGTGGCTACTTTAAAGCCAGGAAAACAATAATTAACCTTTGTAGGGACCTTATGATTTACAACCTGCTTTTACATATACTATACCTTTTTTTAAAAAATTTATTTTTGGCTGCACTGGGTCTTCATTGCTGCATGCGGGCTTTCTCTAGTTGCGGCGAGCAGGGCTTACTCTTTGTTGCAGTGCACAAACTTCTCATTGCGGTGGCTTCTCTTGTTGCGGAGCATGAGTTCTAGGCACGTGGGCTCAGTAGTTGTGGTGCACGGGCTTAGTTGCTCTGCTGCATGTGGGATCTCACCCGACCAGGGCTCGAACCCATGTCCCCTGCATTCGCAGGCGGATTCTTAACCACTGCACCACCAGGGAAGCCTACATATACTATAACTTCTAATCTGCTCAACAACTTTCAAAATTAGTTATGATAACTTAAATAATGTAATCTTTTTGTTAAAATCTCATATCTGTTTGTTTGTTTGTTTTGTTTTGTTTTGTGGAACGCGGGCCTCTCACTGTTGTGGCCTCTTCCGTTGTGGAGCACAGGCTCCGGACGTGCAGGCTCAATGGCCATGGCTCATGGTCCTAGCCGCTCCGCGGCATGTGGGATCTTCCCGGACCGGGGCACGAACCTGTGTCCCCTGCATCGGCAGGCAGGCTCTCAACCACTGCACCACCAGGGAAGCCCAAAATATCATATTTTTATTGCAGAAAGTTTAATAACCATTGAGAAATAAAAAGAATAATTTTTAAATGATCTATAATTCCATTATCAAGTGATAACTGTTGTTAAAACTTTAATGTTCCAGTCTTGTTTTTATACATATAAAGACATATGTTTTTATAAAAATGGAATCATGTTGCAGGTAATCTGCTAACTTACAAAACAATGTATCATGAATATGTTTATGTGTCATTAAGTGTATTCGTCTTAAACCATGATCTTAATCCTTTTGTAATTGGACCTCTTTAAGAATCTAATGAAAGCTATACTCCCTAAGCCCCAAAAGAAGCAACTATGCAACTACACAATTAAAATTTATCAGTTAATAAATAGAGGAGGATCCAGGATTTATGGGATTTGAAGTTTATATGATTTTGAAGACCCTATTTTATTTTTTTGTTTTCAACTTTATTTTTTCTTATGTTGCATGCTTACTTTTAAAACATTTAAACAATGCAAAATTTATAAAATGGCAGTGCCTATCCCAACCTGGCCCCAAGTAATTCTTGTAAGTAGAATGGTATTTTCCCTTCTAGAACCCTATTTATGAAACTATAAATGCATAATAATTTCTGTAGTATTGATTTTTTAAAAATACAAATTTCTTCGTACAATCCATACAGTTCAACAACTTGCTTTTCTCATTTAACAATATATCAGACACTGAAGAATTTCTTAAATATGAGAAAGTGAATTTAATTTTGACTCCCCATTTCTAAATTTCAATCTAATTAATGATTAGCTTGTATGAAACTATTTCTTTAATGTTTTCAAATCAGTTAATTATTAGTCGTTTGGAAATGCTAAACAGTTTTATTACATAGAAATAAAGAGTACTTTTAGTGTTTGTGATTTCTGTTAAAAATTTATTATTTTGGTTATTAAGAACAAAACAAAACAAAACACTTGTCTAGATTGTAGGATTGAGAAACTGACATGAAAATGATGGGAAATTCCCTCCTTCTCACACTGTGGGGAGCCCTCTAAAAGGAAAAACACAAAATTATATATAAATGTATTTATTTAGAATGAGAAATTACAATATCTTGCTGGAGGCTTGGAGATTCAGGTGTTTTTTATTTTATTTTATTTTTTTTTTGCAGTACGCGGGCCTCTTACTGTTGTGGCCTCTGCCGTTTCGGAGCACAGGCTGGGGACGCACAGGCTCAGCGGCCATGGCTCACAGGCCCAGCCGCTCCGCGGCATGTGGGATCTTCCCGGACCGGGGCACGAACCTGTGTCCCCTGCATCGGCAGGCAAACCCTCAACCACTGCGCCACCAGGGAAGCCCCGGAAGCCCCCTCAGGTGTTTTTTAAATGAGATCTGTTTAAGAATTTACCAGAAGTGCTACGTAGATATCCTTCTTGATTGCAACTTGGCTTCCCCTTCATGCCTAGAAAATTCTTTAACTCTCAGCAATTCAGCACTCACAGGCGCCTGCACAAGTGGGGGGCTATGAGAGCTCTCTTCACTGCTCACTCCATTAGCCTCAAGGTAAATCCACAGCTGTTCATGAATGAAACCTTTTGGGTCCCAGGTTCAAAACTCCTTCTCTACAACATCATTTTTTTTGCGGTACGCGGGCCTCTCACTGCTGTGGCCTCTGCCGTTTCGGAGCACAGGCTCCGGACGCGCAGGCCCAGCGGCCATGGCTCACGGGCCCAGCCGCTCGGCGGCACGTGGGATCCTCCCGGACCGGGGCACGAACCCGCATCCCCTGCATCGGCAGGCGGACCCTCAACCACTGCGCCACCAGGGAAGCCCTACCACATCATTTTTAATGGCTTCCTAGTCATCTACTGCATGGATGTACAATAATATGTTTATCCAGGAGCCTTCTCTTGAACACTTAAGATGGTTTATAATACCACTCTGGGATAATCATTCTTTTAGCTAAATCTCTGCCACTTCCCTGGTTATTTCCTTAGGATAACTTTCATTAAGTGGATCAAAGGGTATGTCAAATTTTCAAATGTTAGATTTGGCAGGAATATTTAAGTTCATTTCACAAATGAAGAAAGTGAGAGTATACTGGTTTACAGATAATGGATCGTTAAACTCAGTTTTTCTGACCCTGAATCATATATCATTTGATCTACCACCTGACCACTGGAAACCATTTGCCACTGTAAAAGGGTTTTGCCCCCAGAACCACACCATTGTGTGAAATGCTGGGGGTTGCTTCCCAGCCTTGTCATGTTTGTTTAGGTTCAGCTCAGGTTGTTCTTGCTGCACTTCTGCTCTGTTTTTTTATGGGAAACCTTTTAGTTTGACACATAACAGCTGTTAGGTATTTTGTTGAGCATTATCATTTGTTTAACTCCTCAGAAGATTTCGGAGGATTGTGTCCGGCACATAGGAGGTGCTCAATAAATTGATGATTGTTACAGCTCCAGAAGATTGGATATGTATCAGAAATTTCATGATTGAGCTTGTGCCTCTAACATTTATAGTTCCAGATGGAAATGACTGTAGACTTTGAGAGGACCACTATTATTCTAAACCTTATGGCTATAAAGTTTCGTGATAAAGTTTGTGGCATTTTGTATATTTCTCTAATAAAGGTATGGAGGTAAGGAAATCACCAAAAGAGGAGAAAGAGATAGTTGGGCTACAACGCTCACCTTTCTCTCCCAGTCTAGTCCAAAGTTAAAATAATCTAACATTTATTGAATACTTACAAGGTATGGGCTAGACTGATTTGAAGAATCCCAGTTAAATGAATATCATTGTATGGTCAGACTCTGGTCTACATCATACAATTATTTACAATGATTTTTATGTATCATAAGAGGATGTGCTGACAAAGCTGAGGGAACAACAGGGATTGGTTCTGCATTTTACTTAGTTGTGTAGGTTAATCTACTGGGTCTGTGTCCGGACCATTGAACCACACTAACAATGCTTATTGAACCACACTAACAATGGTTTGTTAAAGTTGAATGCAAATTGTGCAAAAACACACATTCACATTTTTATCTATATTTCTACATTGCAGATTAATTCATTTAGGAAGATGCTCTTTGAATAAAGTTTCATGTATATTACCTACATTTAATTTCTGTAAATTGTTAAATATTTAGATAATTAGGTGTTCTCAGATAGTGCTTTTCAGCCTGGGTGGTTTGGGGTGGTAGTTGTTTTAAAATTATTTAAAATACTGTACCCTGCCTTTTGGTGCTCACAGTCAAGGAAACTGTGGCATTTGTAAAATGGCAGTCTCTTGTTTATTGGAGTAAAGGGCAAACTGCAGAAAGCACACCACACGTGCTGCACCTCAGGTTACCTTTTGAATGACCTTCACACCTGCTTAATTTCTTTTAAACTTGATGATAAGAAAACAAAACTAAAACCTCACAGCTCTCAATTTATTTCCCTAACTGGTTGTAATAATTTTACATTCCTTAACAGCTACTATAAACAGCAGCAAACATGATCCATGCTCTTGAAAAAAAGTAAATGGCAGTATTCATTAAGAATATATTTATAGTGCGTTTACATGCAGTCAAAACAGAAGGGGGTGTATCAGTATTTTACCTTTCTGACACATTACTTTGGCTCAGATAAAACATTCCGTCTCTGCCTTCAGTGGCCCATTTAGCATTACCATTTTTGTGACTATATGTACGCACATTACAAAAAAAAGCAAGAAATAAATTAGCATGCTATTTTGTTCGCTGCAGCACTAGGTATCTGATTTACTGAGGCAGGGCCACAAAGCGGAATTTCGTTGTGTTCTGGGAGCCCAGCTGTGATAGCTGCTTGTCTTCACCTTCTTATTATGGACTCTCCTTGAGGTGAGGAAAAGGCTTTTTACCGCGGTCCCCAGGGTCCAGTGCCACCCCGGTACCACGTGGGTCGGAGGTACCGGGGTGGCATGGTGCTGGTCCTGTGCTGCTGAAAGCCTCCTAAGAGGAGGGGCGTGGGCTCCGGCTTAGTTCTGGGAAAAGGTGTTGTCTCTAACTGGGAGCTTACAGGAAGGTGACCTGCGGGACATAGGCAGCCGCCCAAAGAACCATTTGGTTGGGTAGGCCGACAGCTGTAGGGGACCACAGCCGTCATCGCGCACAAGCCCTTCTCCAGACTCTGAGCCCGGCCTTCCCGCCCCCAAACAACGGCGCGTGCGCCCCGCCCTCCCCCCTGCGCGCGCTCCCTCCTTCTCCACGCGCACTCCCCAACCCCGCTCCTGCCCGCGCGCGCCCCGCCCTCCCCGTGGCGCGCGCCCCGCCCTCCCCCACGGCGCGCGCCCGGCCCGGCCCGCGCGCACGCGTGCCCCGCCCTCCCTCCCGCCCGGCGCGCGCGAGCCGGCTGGCCGAGGAGTGCGGTGGGCGGGGCGCCGCGCTGACGTTGCCCGGGATGCGGGCAGGGTCCGCCGCCGCCTCCTCTTCTGCCACCGGGGTTTGTATGAAAACACCCGGCGGCGGGCGGTGAGGCATCCGCCGGGCCCCCGGAGAGCATCGGCCCGCGCTGCCGACGCTGAGCCGGGTGCTGCACCTTTACCCAGTCCCTGCCAGCGCCCCATCCTGAGCCGGTGAGCGCCCTGCCGCCGTCAGCGCGACCGGGCCGGCAGCCCCTCGGCTGCGGTTAGCCCGCCCGCCCTCCACCCCTCCTATCTTCTCATCCGCGGCATCCTGGGGGCTGGGGAGGCCGGAGAGGAGCGACCCCGGGCCCGCCCCGGTCTGCGCCCTGCGATCCCTCCGCCCCTTACCTGTCAGGTTGTGTAACCCGTGTCTTTCGG
The DNA here is from genome assembly GCF_963455315.2 of Globicephala melas. Classification (NCBI taxonomy): domain Eukaryota; kingdom Metazoa; phylum Chordata; class Mammalia; order Artiodactyla; family Delphinidae; genus Globicephala; species Globicephala melas. Next base: position 84,033,030 of record NC_083319.1, on the reverse strand, counting down.
GGGGTGGACCGGGTCTTGAGGGGAACCCCTGATGGGTGGGGCCTTTGGCCGGTTTCTGGAAAACGCCCCGCCCCCACCCATGGAGGCTCGGTCGTCCCTGCTCCAGTCCCCGCGGAGGGTGCCCGGCGCGGTCTCCGGGCAGAGACGGCCCCCTGCCCTGCTCTCCCTTTCTCTCGGCGGTGACCGCGCGGGTGGCTGCGGTACAGCGCGGAGCGGAGCCGAGGGGCGGCGGGCAGGGGCCGGGCGCGCACCCCGCCTCCCCAGCCGCCCCAGCTCCCAGCCCCTAGGTGCGCCGGGCTTCAGGGTGGGCTGTGGTGTGACGTCGGCGGTGGCTGGGCTTGCTCCCTCTCAGTGGGTAGCTTGGCCTGAAGTGTGTTCTCTGCTTACAACTTGGCGCCCTGTGGGTTTGATTTGAACCTGAATCAGATCGCCCTAGATGACAGTGCAGAGTTTCCCTCCAGCCTTCCTTCCTGAGTTGCGGGTTCTTCATGCAAGTGTTCAGGGACTCCTGCAACCCAACGCAAAGGCTTGCTGGGCTCAATGGTTGTTTCCCTCCTGTGCCTTTAAGCCTTTTAAAGTACCAGTGCAGTTTTGAATTGGTTCGTTTCCTTTCCTGGGCATTTACTCATCACAGAATAGAGTTTTACACATCGTTGTGAATGTTGATGACTTAAAGCCCATTTCTCATTTTAAGATAGCTTCCTCAAGTGCTTGCAGGTCTAGCACTGCCGATGACCTAATATGTTGTAAGACTGAGTCGAAATTTTCTTTGGCAATATTAATTCTGTGTGGTTTTTTTTTCAGGTATTCAAAATTGTAGCAGTGTTTATGATGTACGACAGTTTGTAGGTAGAAGGGACTTTAATAGTCTTCTGGATCACTCATTTTCACTTACCATTTATGTTCTTGTTGGAATCTTTTTTTTTTTCGGTACGCGGGCCTCTCACTGTTGTGGCCTCTCCTGCTGCGGAGCACGGGCTCCGGACGCACAGGCTCAGCGGCCATGGCTCACGGGCCCAGCCGCTCCGCGGCATGTGGGATCTTCCCGGACTGGGGCACGAACCCGTGTCCCCTGCATCGGCAGGTGGACTCTCAGCCACTGCGCCACCAGGGAAGCCCCCGTGTTGGAATCTTTATGTAAATCAGGTTATCTCTTTCTTTGTTAACCTCTGAATTCGTTCTCTAAATTGTCTTTTTTTTTCCCTGAGAAAACCAGAAAGTGGTTTTTGTAATTGTATTGTGGAATGTTTTCAGTTCAGCAGGCCAAAAAAGTAGTAGTTTATTTAAGGCACTTTATATGGTACATATTTTAAAACGTGTGCCAAATGTTAAAATCAAACAAAACCCTGAAAGATCTGTAAGCATTTTCTTATGTAATTACTGTGAGATAGTTAGCAGTGCCTTATCCACTCCTTATTTCTCATCCTTAAGGATGAGTTGTAACATGACTTGTTCTGTTTCCCATTCCACTTTGCTTGAATTAATTTCTACAGTGAAGTTATAGGTTCATTTTTTAAAAAATTTATTTATTTTATTTTTGGCTGCACTGGGTCTTTGTTGCTGTGCGAGGGCTTTCTCTAGTTGCGGTGAGCGGAGGCTACTCTTCGTTGCGGTGCGAGGGCTTCTCATTGCGGTGGCTTCTCTTGTTGCAGAGCACGGGCTCTAGGCGCGGGCTTCAGTAGTTGTGGCGGATTCTTAACCACTGTGACACCAGGGAAGCCCTAGGTTCATTTTTAATGACCTCAAAACTCTGCCTTGAATTGCTTCAACACATACTTAGAACTGCAGTCTCACTCTGAACACTGAAATGAAAAGTATAGACATAGAGCTACCCTTGTAATTAGCCACATTGCAAAACATTTAAATGTATAGTGTAATCTGAACTTTTGTAAATGCAGTTTTTATAAAGCTTTTTTAGTTGACTTGAATTGAGGCATTATTCTCTTTGGAATAGTCTAGCTAGATTCTTATATAATAACGGTTTTATTTTCAATAGTTGAAGAAAAAGAGGTCCAAGACGTGTGAAATCATCTAATTTGTATCATATTCTATATCTTGGACAAAAAAAAAATCTCTTCCACAGTTTCACCTTCCAAAATCTACTTTTCTTGCTTGAAGCCCCTTAATACCTGGAAGTTGAACAGTGAATGGGTAGTAATGGATGACCTGTCAGAGGGCTCTCTGCAAATTGGGAGCTTCTCTTAGGCAGTAGGTCTCAGTGTAAACAACAGAAATTGTCAACAGTGGACACTGAATTTAAACTTTATATATTGTTGGTTACTGTGCCTCTGTGTACTACGGTGTAGTGGCTAAGGGGCTGGCCCTCAGAGCCAGACAGGCTGGAATTGAATCCTGGCTTTGCTTTGAGCAAGTTATTTATCTTCTTTGTGCTTCAATTTTCTCAACTCCAAAAATGGAGCTAATTATGGTGTATACTCTTAAGATGATCTTGAATATTAAATGAGTTAACACATCTAAAGTGCTTAGCCCACAATGCCTGGCACATAGTAAATGCTCAGTAAATATTGCTAGTGTTTTTCCTCAGTGCAAGGGATCTAGTAAGCCGAAAAGGGGCTTTGGGCTGATCGAGCACTGTTATTCCAGATTAATTCCACGATGACCCATTTGCTCTGTTGGGGCTAAGTGAGAGCTTAGTGTTACTGTCCTGGCTTGGAAGCATGTAATTTATTTAGTTTAGAACAGCTAGACCCTGAGCTGGGTGCCCTGAGATGCTGCCGGAGAGTGGCTGTAGTATCCCTGTTTGTCTCTTCTGACAGAACCTTGGATTGTCTCCCTCATGGTGGTGGTGGCTGCTATTTTAATCACCTGTTTTTGAGTTTGTGATTGCATGTTTCTTTGGCTGTCATGTGCAGCTATCAAAAATATTATCTATCAAACTATTAATGGATATATTTATGTGTTTATCTGATCAACATATTACATGTTTCCAGGATATACAAAATCACTTTCATCTAAGCATTCTTTTTTTTTAAAATTCTGTATTGATGTTACTTAGAATGAGGTTAATTTTGATTTGCCCTTGTGTTCCTTTTCAGTTTTCATGTAATTTTCCTAGGAAAACTAAAAAAAATTTTTAAAATGTACTTCTTGTTCTTTTTGGTTTGCAGGGATTTGATATTAATACTTTGTTCTTTACATCAGGTGCTTTCAAATGTTTGGTCTCAGGACCCTTTTATACTCTTAAAAAATTACTGAGCACCACAAAAAGCTTTTGTGGATTATATATTATAAATTAAAGCAAAGATGCAAAATTTTTATTAATTCACTTAAAATGATCATTATAAACCCATTACATGTTAATATAAACATATTTTTTTAGTGAAAGATGACTATTTTTCAAGAATAAATAAAGGAGTGAGAAGACTGGCATTCTAGATTTTGTAAATCTCTAATGTCTGGTTTAATAGAAACAGCGGGATTCTCATATCTGCTTCTGCATTCAGTCTATTGCAATATATTGTTTGGGTTGAAGTATATATACAGAGAGAAATCCAGCCTTACACAGTTAATGGCTGAAAAAGGAAGGGATATTTTGATAGCCTCCAGATAATTATGGATATACTTGTTTGGTACTACATCAAAACTCAGCATATGACAGTTTTTAGTGAGTTATATAAAGGTTTGGAATGAACCTCCCCAAAATGTGCCACTTTTGAGTGTGGATTATTTTGAGCTAAAGGCAGTTGAGAAACTGCCTGTTGAAGGGAAACTACTGCCCCTTCCTTAACTACCTAGAAGAATTTAAATTGGGGATTTTTCCCAGAAAAAGAGTTATTACCAGTGATAAATTTTATCCTAGTGGCCCCATCTATATGGCAGACAAACATCGTATTGTCAAACATCTTCTCTTCTTATTGTCCTGTGAATGACCTTAGTTCTTGGAAGCCCCAGGCCCCTATCCCATTCTGTAGCTCAGGATGACATACACACTTCATTTTACCTTTCTGTCTTTGAAACTCTGATGTATGTAGGGTCTGTGACCCTTCATGTGGTTGGGATTCTCATACATATGAATTAAATTTGCTTTTCTCCTGTTAATCTGTCTCATGCCAATTTAATTCTTAGACCAGCCAGAATAACCTAGAAGAAGGGTAGAGGAAAGTTTTCTTCCTCCCTGACAGTTGCGGTATGGAATCTGAAATCATAACATTGGACTTTTTAATAATGTTATGTTAAAATCTGTTGGTCTGAACTTAGAGTGGACCTAATGCCCATGCCTGAATTTATAACATCATGCCCTGGTCATTTGTAACTATTGGTTCAGTGAGTTACTTTTCATTACAAAATATTAAAAAAATCATGTTTGTTAATATCAATATCACCACCTATTCCATCAGAAACAAGTTATTGGGAAGCTGTCCCAGTTGTGACATGATGGTGGTTATGAGTTTTCCAAAAATCTGATTTTTGCTTGAAAGCTCAAGTTTTATCATTGGCAACAAATATGATTGTCAGTTGTTTCCTGTAAGTGACAAATAGACTTCATTAATTTCTGAGCAAACCTCTGCCAAAATACCTAAGTCATTCTTTTGAGTAAAGGTGGTGTTTAACGAAAAAGGCTAATTCAAGCTCTCAATTCAGTTACAGAAGCACTTTTCCTTGAGACAGCTGTCAAGCATTATAATTTACTATATAGCAAGAAAGGCTTCATGCATACTTAACCATTTTTCACATAGAACATTAAAAGAATATGTATGCAAGGGCCAAGATTTAATAAAATTAATATCTTTTTTACTATTTCAGGGACATTCTTAAGTGAAACAGACTTTTTTATAATTGCTGGTGCTTGATGGTGAAAATACAATCACTAATAACAGTACAGTTTGGTGCCACCATTATAATTTGTTCCAAGGTGCCAGAAATTTTACACACCATTGCTTTTGCACTATTAGTGTAAATGCTAATATAGTTAAAAAGGCTAATAATGTTTTAGTATTATTATAAAAATAGCTTTGACCTCGTGGACCCCCTAAAAGGGTGTTGGGACCCCAGGGTTTCACAGACCACACTTTGAGGACTTACAGTATAAATCATAGGGGATTTCTACCAAACTTTGATTAGGAAGGAAAGTGGTAGTAACTATTTCTAGTCTATTTTTGCTTCAGACTTTTGGGTCCCTGTAAAGGCCTTCTTTAAAAAAAAACATTTAAACAGAGTAAAGGTTATTCATAGAAAGTTGAGAGGTTTCTTAGGGTTTTAGTCAAGTGCTGATACAAGGGGGCTATATTATTAGTATTCTGAAATTACACTATCTTAAGATTTGGTTGTACATTTCCACATAAATGTTCAAATCTAATTTTTTTTTGGATTTTACATATTAGACAAATATAGTGAAGGCACAGTATGGAAAACTCGCTTGATACCCAGCTCATAAGCTGGAAAAAAAAAAAGACAAACTGCTTAGCTCCCTTCATTTCTCATTTAATTCATGCTGAGGATGAACCATCCTAAGGAGAGGTGACCAGTACTTGCTGTCTTTGTGTCACATCTTTTCCCTATGGGGAAAATGATTTACGATTATGATTATAAGGGTATAGGTTACATTGGGAATAATAATAATAATAATGTCAATGAAGGATTTATGGTACAATAATAGTAATAAAAATGTTAACACTGTCCACATATAATAGAGTTTAATGAATTGAAAAGAATGCTATTTTTTTTTTTTGTGGTACGCGGGCCTCTCACTGTTGCGGCCTCTCCCATTGGACGTGCAGGCTCAGCGGCCATGGCTCACGGGCCTAACCGCTCCGCGGCATGTGGGATCTTCCCGGACTGGGGCACGAACCCGTGTCCCCTGCATCGGCAGGCAGACTTTCAACCACTGCGCCACCAGGGAAGCCCCAAAAGAATGCTATTTTTGACAAAAACACCAGATTTGTTAATTTGTGGTAGGCACAGCTTCTTGTTGAATGTAGCAGAACTGACTGATGATAGTTGATGCAAGACAGCTAACTTCCCTGAGGAGCTTCTCTCCTAATTTACAGAGTGAAAGAATTTGACTTCCACAAGGTCTTTGAAGCCTGCTACAATTCTGGGGTTCTGGGATTTTTTCTTTGTCTTGAAAATGTCTCTTTCATCTGTTAATTTCATCTCATCAGTTTTAATTTTTTTTAAATTAAATTAAATTAAACTTTTTTTCCTCTTTAACAGATTTTTTTTTTGGTCCAGATTTTCTTTTATTTCTTTATACAGCAGGTTCTTATTAGTCTTCCTTTTTTTTTTTTTTTCTTTGCCTTACGCGGGCCTCTCGCTGTTGTGGCCTCTCCCGTTACGGAGCACAGGCTCTGGACACACAGGCTCAGCGGCCATGGCTCACGGGCTCGGCCGCTCCGCGGCATGTGGGATCTTCCCAGTCCGGGGCACGAACCCGTGTCCCCTGCATCGGCAGGCGGACTCTCAACCACTGCGCCACCAGGGAAGCCCTAGTCTTCCATTTTATACACATCAGTGTATAAATGTCAATCCCAATCGCCCAATTCATCACACTACCACCCCCACCCCCTGCCGCTTTCCCCTCTTGGTATCCATACGTTTGTTCTCTACATCTGTGTCTCCACTTCTGTCCTGCAAATCGGTTCATCTGTACAGTTTTTCTAGGTTCCACATATATGCGTTAATATACGATATTTGTTTTTCTCCTTCTGACTTACTTCACTCTGTGACAGCCTCTAGATCCATCCATATTCTCTACAAATCACCCAATTTCGTTCCTTTTTATGGCTGAGTAATACTCCATTGTATATATGTACCACATCTTCTTTATCCATTCGTCTGTTGATGGGCATTTAGGTTGCTTCCATGACCTGGCTATTGTAAATAGTGCTGCAGTGAACATTAGGGTGCATGTGTCTTTGAATTATGGTTTTCTCTGGGTATATGCCCAGTAGTGGGATTGCTGGATGGTATGGTAATTCTATTTTTAGTTTCTTAAGGAAGCTACATACTGTTCGCCATAGTGGCTGTATCAATTTACATTCCCACCAAGAGTGCAAGAGGGTTCCCTTTTCTCCACATCCTCTCCAGCATTTGTTGTTTGTAGATTTTCTGATGATGCCCATTCTAACTGGTGTGAGGTGATACCTCATTGTAGTTTTGATTTGCATTTCTCTAATAATTACTGATGTTGAGCAGGTTTTCATGTGCTTCTTGGCCATCTGTATGTCTTCTTTGGAGAAATGTCTATTTAGGTCTTCTGCCCATTTCTGGATTGGGTTGTTTGTTTTTTTAATATTGAGCTGCATGAGCTGTTTATATATTTGGGAGATTAATCCTTTGTCCATTGACTCATTTGGAAATATTTTCTCCCATTCTGAGGGTTGTCTTTTCATCTTGTTTATGGTTTCCTTTGCTGTGCAAAAGCTTTTAAGTTTCATTAGGTCCCATTTGCTTATTTTTGTTTTTCTTTCCATTACTCTAGGAGGTGGATCAAAAAAGATCTTGCTTTGATTTATGTCAAAGAGTGTTCTTCCTATGTTTTCCTCTAAGAGTTTTATAGTGTCCGGTCTTACATTTAGGTCTATAATCCATTTTGAGTTTATTTTTGTGTATGGTGTTATGGAGTGTTCTAATTTCATTCTTTTACATGTAGCTGTCCAGTTTTCCCAGCACCACTTATTGAAGAGACTGTCTTTTCTCCATTGTATATCCTTGCCTCCTTTGTCATAGATTAGTTGACCATAGGTACATGGGTTTATCTCTGGGCTTTCTGTCTTGTTCCATTGATCTATATTTCTGTTTTTGTGCCAGTACCATATTATCTTGATTACTGTAGCTCTGTAGTATAGTCTGAAGTCAGGGAGTCTGATTCCTCCAGCTCCATTTTTTTCCTTCAAGACTCCTTTGGCTATTCGGGGTCTTTTGTGTGTCCATACAAATTTTAAGATTTTTTGTTCTAGTTCTGTAAAAAATGCCATTGGTAATTCGATAGGGATTGCATTGAATCTGTAGATTGCTTTGGGTAGTATAGTCATTTTCACAATATTGATTCTTCCAATCCAAGAACATGGTATATCTCTCCATCTGTTGGTATCGTCTTTAATTTGTTTCATCAGTGTCTTATAGTTTTCTGCATGCAGGTCTTTTGTCTCCTTAGGTAGGTTTATTCCTAGGTATTTGCAATGGTAAATGGGAGTGTTTCCTTAATTTCTCTTTCAGATTTTTCATCATTAGTGTATAGGAATGCAAGAGATTTCTGTCTATTAATTTTGTATCCTGCTACATTACCAAATTCATTGATTAGGTCTAGTAGTTTTCTGGTGGCATCTTTAGGATTCTCTATGTATAGTATCATGTCATCTGCAAACAGTGACAGTTTTACTTCTTTTCCAATTTGTATTCCTTTTATTTCTTTTTCTTCTCTGATTGCCATGGCTAGGACTTCCAAAATAATGTTGAATGATAGTGGTGACAGTGGACATCCTTGTCTTGTTCCTGATCTTAGAGGAAATGCTTTCAGTTTTTCACCATTGAGAATGATGTTTGCTGTGGGTTTGTCATATATGGCCTTTGTTATGTTGAGGTAGGTTCCCTCTATGCCCATTTTCTGGAGAGTTTTTATCATAAATGGGTGTTGAATTTTGTCAAAAGCTTTTTCTGCATCTATTGAGATGATCATATGGTTTTTATTCAATTTGTTAGTATGGTGTATCACATTGATTGATTTACATATATTGAAGAATCCGTGCATCTCTGGGATAAATCCCACTTGATCGTGGTGTATGATCATTTTAATGTGTTGTTGGATTCTGTTTGCTAGTATTTTGTTGAGGGTTTTTGCATCTATATTCATCAGTGATATTGGTCTTTAATTTTCTTTTCTTGTAGTTTCTTTGTCTGGTTTTGGTATCAGGGTGCTGGTGGTCTCATAGAATGTTTGGGAGTGTTCCTTCCTCTGTAATGTTTTGGAAGAATTTGAGAAAGATGGGTGTTAGCTCTTCTTTCAATGTTTGATAGAATTCACCTGTGAAGCCATCTGGTACTGGACTTTTGTTTGTTGGAAGATTTTTAGTCACAGTTTAAATTTCATTACTTGTAATTGGTCTGTTCATATTTTATTTCTTCCTGGTTCAGTCTTGGAAGGTTATACCTTTCTAAGAATTTGTCCATTTCTTCCAGGTTGTCCATTTTATTGGCATAGATTTGCTTGTAGTAGTCTCTTAGGATGCTTTGTATTTTTGAGGTTTCTGTTGGAACTTCTCCTTTTTCATTTCTAATTTTATTGATTTGAGTCCTCTCCCTGTTTTTCTTGATGAGTCTGGTTAATGGTTTATCAATTTTATTTATCTTCTCGAAGAACCAGCTTTTAGTTTTATTGATCTTTGCTATTGTTTTCTTTGTTTCTATTTCATTTATTTCTGCTCTGATCTTTATGATTTCTTTCCTTCTGCTACCTTTGGGTTTTGTTTGTTCTTCTTTCTCTAGTTCCTTTAGGTGTAAGGTTAGATTGTTTATTTGAGATTTTTTTTGTTTTTTGAGATAGGCTTGTACTGCTATAAACTTCCCTCTTAGAACTGCTTTTGCTGCATCCCGTAGGTTTTGGATTGTCATGTTTTCATTGTCATTTGTCTCTTGGTATTTTTTAAAATTTCCTCCTTGATTTCTTCAGTGATCTCTTGGTTATTTAGTAACGTATTGTTTAGCCTGCATGTGTTTGTGTTTTTTACATTTTTTCCCCTGTAATTCACTTCTAATCTCATAGCACTGTGGTCAAAAAAGATGCTTGATATGATTTCAGTTTTCTTAAATTTACTGAGGCTTGATTTGTGGCCCAAGATGTGATCTATCCTGGAGAATGTTCCATGTGCACTTGAGAAGAAAGTGTAATCTGCTGTTTTTGGATGGAATGTCCTATAAATATCAATTAAATCTACCTGGTCTATTGTGTCATTTAAAGCTTGTGTTTCCTTATTAATTTTCTGTTTGGATGATCTGTCCATTGGTGTAAGTGAGGTGTTAAAGTCCCCCAGTATTATTTTGTTACTGTCAATTTCCTCTTTTATAGCTGTTAGCAGTTGCCTTATGTATTGAGGTGCTCCTATGTTGGGTGCATATATATTTATAATTGTTATATCTTCTTTGGGGATTGATCCATTGATCATTATGTAGTGTCCTTCCTAGTCTCTTGTAACATTCTTTATTTTAAAGTCTATTTTATCTGATATGAGTATTGGTACTCTAGCTTTCTTTTTGTGCGTGCGTGTGTGTGTGTGTGTGTGGGGGGGGGGTACGCGAGCCTCTCACTGTTGTGGCCTCTCCCATTGCGGAGCACAGGCTCCGGACGCGCAGGCTCAGTGGCCATGGCTCACGGGCCCAGCCGCTCTGCGGCACTCGGGATCATCCCGGACTGGGGCACGAACCCGTGTCCCCTTCATCGGCAGGCAGACTCTCAACCACTGCGCCACCAGGGAAGCCCTCTAGCTTTCTTTTGATTTCCATTTGCATGGACTATCTTTTTCCATCCCCTCATTTTCAGTCTGTATGTGTCCCTAGGTCTAAAGTGGGTCTCTTGTAGACAGCATATATATGGGTCTTGTTTTTGTATCCATTCAGCCAGTCTATGTCTTTTGGTTGGAGCATTTAATCCATTCACGTTTAAGGTAGTTATCGATATATATGTTCCTATTACCATTTTCTTAGTTGTTATGGGTTTGTTTTTGTAGGTCCTTTTCTTCTCTTGTGTTTCCTAATTAGAGAAGTTCCTTTAGCATTTGTTGTAGAGCTGGTTTGGTGGTGCTGAATTCTCTTAGCTTTTGCTTGTCTGTAAAGCTTTTGATTTCTTCATCAAATCTGAATGAGATCCTTGCTGGGTAGAGTAATCTTGGTTGTGGTTTATTCCCTTTCATCACTTTAAATATGTCCTGCCACTCCTTTCTGGTTTGTAGAGTTTCTGCTGAGAAATCAGCTGTTAACCTTATGGGAGTTCCCTTGTATGTTGTCATTTTCCCTTGCTGCTTTCAGTAATTTTTCTTTGTCTTTAATTTTTGCCAATTTGATTTTTATGTGTCTCGGCATGTTTCTCCTTGGGTTTATCCTGTATGGGACTCTCTGCGCTTCTTGGACTTTGGTGGCTATTTCCTTTCCCATGTTAGGGAAGTTTTTGACTGTAATCTCTCAAATATTTTCTGGGGTCCTTTCTCTCTTGTCTCCTTCTGGGGCCGCTATAATGCGAATATTGTTGTGTTTAATGTTGTCTCAGAGGTCTCTTAGGCTGTCTTCATTTCTTTTCATTCTTTTCTCTCTATTCTGTTCCGTGGCAGTGAATTCCACCAGTCTGTCTTCCAGGTCACTTATTCGTTCTTCTGCCTCAGTTATTCTGCTATTGATTCCTTCTAGTGTAGTTTTCATTTCAGTTATTGTATTGTTATCTCTGTTTGTCCTTTAATTCTTCTAGATCTTTGTTAAACATTTCTTGCATTTTCTCCATCTTTGCCTCCATTCTTTTTCCGAGGTCCTGGATCATCTTCCCTATCATTTTTCTGAATTCTTTTTCTGGAAGGTTGCCTATCTCCACTTCATTTAGTTGTTTTTCTGGGGTTTTATCTTGTCCCTTCATCTGGTACATAGCCCTCTGCCTTTTCATCTCCTTTATCTTTCTGTGAATGTGGGTTTTGTTCCATAGCCTGCAGGATTTTAGTTTTTCTTGCTTCTGCTGTCTGCCCTCTGATGGATGAGCCTATCTAAGAGGCTTGTACAAGTTTCCTGATGGGAGGGACTGGTGGTGGGTAGAGCTGGGTGTTGCTCTGGTGGGCAGAGCTGAGTAAAACTTTAATCCTCTTGTCTGCTGATGGGTGGGGCTGGGTTCCCTCTTTGTTAGTTGTTTGGCCTGGGGTGACCCAACATTGGAGCTTATCCGTGCTCTTTGGTGGTGCTAATGTTGGACTCTGGGAAGGCTCTCGCCCAGGAGTACTTCCCAGAACTTCTGCTGCCTGTGTCCTTGTCCTCACAGTGAGCCACAGCCACCCCCCACCTCTGCAGAAGACTCTCCAACACTAGCAGGTAAGTCTGGTTCAATCTCCTATGGGGTCACTGCTCCTTCCCCTGCGTCCCCGTGTACACACTACTTTGTGTGTGCCCTCCAAGAGTGGAGTCTCTGTTTCCCCCAGTCCTGTCGAAGTCCTGCAGTCAAATCCCGCTGGCCTTCAAAGTTTGATTCTCTAGGAATTCCTCCTCCCCTCGCCGGACCCCCAGGTTGGGAAGCCTGATATGGGGCTCAGAACCTTCACTCCAGTGGGTGGACTTCTGTGGTATTAGTGTTCTCCAGTTTGTGAGTCACCCACTGAGCAGTTGTGGGATTTGATTTTATTGTGATTGCGCCCCTCTTACCATCTCATCGTGGCTTCTCCTTTGTGTTTGGATGTGGAGTATCTCTTTTGGTGAGTTCCAGTGTCTTCCTGTTGATGATTGTTCAGCAGTTAATTGTGATTCTGGTGTTCTCAGAAGAGGGAGTGAGAGCATGTCCTTCTACTCCACCATCTAACCAGTCCCCCCCAGTTTCAATTTTGTGTTTACATTTGAAACTTATTTTTTCCAATTTTTAACATATTGACTCATTCATATTTTTGGTCCATATTTTGATTTAAAAATTCATTTTTAGAAATTATGGTAAAATATATATAACATAAAATTTAGCATTTTAATCTCTTTAAAATAAATGATTTTATTATTTTTTGGCTGCGTTGGGCCTTCGTTGCTACATGTGGGCTTTCCTCTGGTTGTGGTGAGCGGGGTCTATTCTTCATTGTGGTGCACAGGCTTCTTATTGTGGTGGCTTTTCTTGTTTGGAACATGGGCTCTAGGCGCGCGGGCTTCAGTAGTTGTGGCACGCAGGCTCAGTAGTTGTGGCTTGTGGGCTCTAGAGCACAGGCTCAGTAGTTGTGGTGCCCGGGCTTAGTTGCTCCGCGGCATGTGGGATCTTCCCGGACCAGGGCTCGAACCCATGTCCCCTGAATTGGCAGGCGGATTCTTAACCACTGCGCCACCAGGGAAGCCCTTAACCATTTTTAATATACAGTTCAGTGGCATTAAGTAATTCACATTGTTGTGCAACCATTATTACCACCCATCTCTAGAACTTTTCATCTTGCAAAACTAAAACTCTTGATCCATTAAACAATAGCTGCCCATTTCTTCCGCTTCCACCTGCCCCTGGCAACTACCATTTTGTTTTTTCTCTCTCTGAATTAGACTACTTTATCTACATTATATGAATGGAATCATACAGTATTTGTTCTTTTGTGATTGGCTTATTTCTTTTAGTATGGTATCTTCAAGTTTCATCTACAGTGTAGCATGTGTCAGAATTTCCTTCCTTTTTAAGGCTAACATTCCATTGTATGTATATACCATATTTGTTCTTTTTTTTTTTTTAATCCATTGATAGTTACTTGGGTTGCTTCTACCTTTTGGCTGTTGTGAATAATGCTGCTGCTGTGTACATGGGTGTGCACATATTTCTTTGAGACCCTGCTTTTAGTTCTTTTGGGTACATACTCAGAAGTGGAATTGCTGGGTCATATGGTAATTCTATTTTTAATTTTTTGAGGAATGACCATACTGTTTCCATCACGGCTGCATCATTTTACATTCATACCAGCACCAACATTGAACAAGCGTTCCAATTTCTTTACATCCTTGTCAACACTTGTTGTTTCCTATGTGTGGGGTTTTTTTGTTTTTTGTTTTTTTTTGGATAGTAGCCATCCTGATGGGTGTTAGGTGATATCTCATTGTGCTTTTGATTTGCATTTATGCTGCTGAATTCAGTTTGCTGGTATTTTGTGGGGGATTTTTTGGATCTGTGTTCAAAGGGGTATTGGTCTGTAGTTTTCTTGTAATGTCTTTGTGTGGCTTTGGTATCAGGGCGATGCCTCATAGAATGAGTTAGGAAGTGTTCCCTCCACTTCAGTTTTTTGAAGAATTTGAGAAGCATTGATATTCTTTAAATGTTTGGTAGAGTTCACTAGTGAAGCCATCAGGTTTGGGGCTTTTCTTTGTTGGGAGCATTTTGATTACTGGCTCAATCTCCTTAATAATTATGGGTCTATTCAGATTTTCTATTTCTTTGTGACATAATAGGTTTCTAGAAATTTGTCAGTTTTACCTAGGTTATCCACTTTGTTGGTGCACAGTTGTTCACAGTACTCTCATAAAATCTTTTTTATTTCTGTGGAATCAGTAATGTCTGCACTTTCTGATTAGTAATTTGCTTCTTTTTTCTTAATCTTGCTAAAGTTTCATCAATTTTGTTAATTTTTTGAAGAATCAACTTGTTTTTGTTGATTTTTCTGTATTATTTTTCTATTCACTGTTTCATTTATCTCTGCCCTAGTCTTTATTATTTTCTTCTTTCTGCTAGCTTTGGGTTTCAGCTTTTTCTAGTTCCTTAAATTGTAAAGTTAAGTTGTTGATTTGAGATCTTTCTTATTTTTTAATACATGTTTATAGCTGTAAATTTCCCCCTTAGCATTACTTTCACTGCATCTAATAAATTTTGGTATGTTGTATTTTTTGTTTTCATTTGTCTTTTAAGTATTTCTAATTTCCCTTAGGATTTCTACTTTGACCCAGTGGTTGTTTAAGAGCATATTGTTCAGTTTCCACAAATTTGTGAATTTTCTAATTTTTCTTTTACTGATTTCTAAATTCATTCTGTTGTAGTTAGGAAAAATACTTTGTATGATTATCTGTCTTTAAAAATCTATTGAGACATAATTTGTGGCCTGATATATCGTGTATTCTGCAGAATGTCCCAATTGTACTTGAGAAGAATGTATAATCTGTTGTTAGGTAGAATGTTCTATATATGTCTGTTATCTCTAGTTGGTTAATTGTGTTGTTCAAGTCCTCTATTTCCTTACTTATCTTCCGTCTGGTTGTTCTATCCATTATTGAGAGTAGGGTGTTGAAACTGCCAACTGTTATTATAGAACTGTCTATTTTCCCCTTTAATTCTGTCAGTTTTTGCTTCATATATTTTGATAGTCTGTTATTAGGTGAATGTTTATAATTGCTATATCTTCTTGCTCTCTTGAGCCTTTTATTAATATATAGTGTTCTTCTTTGTATTTTATAACCTCCTTTGATTTAAAGTCTATTTTGTCTGGTATTAGTACAGCCACCCGTGATCTCTTTCGGTTACTATTTGCATGTCATATCTTTTTCCATCCTTTCACTTTCTACCCATTTGTACCTTTGTATCTAAAGTAAGTCTCTTGTAGAGAACATATAGTTGGATCATGTTTTTAAAATCCATTTTTGTCAATGTCTATTGGAGAGTTTAATCCATTTACATCTAAAGTAATTATTCATAAGGAGGAACTTTTGTCATTTTGCTATTAGTTTCTTATATGCCTGATAGCTTTTTGAGTTCCTCATGTCCTGTATATTTTGATTCCTATTGTGATATTAGTGGGAGGTGACTTAGGGCTGTGGTACTTTCCTTAAAACAAACAAAGAAACAAATAAACAAAACTTAAACCATTTTAATGGGTTAGAGTCATAGGTTAGAGGCAAGGAAAATATGTGTTTCAAGGTAAGAATTTTAATTTCTTCCATCACCTATATGGATTTAGGAATTTTGGCATTTGTTTAAGTATAAAAATAGTCAGTTGGAATCAGTGTTGGGTGGAAGAGTTATTTTAAATAAACTAATTGAAGTGTAGTTGGATTCTGCTCCTCCAACAATAAGACCCTATTATTTGTAGTATAATTAAAACATCACATAGCAGAACAAATTAGACCTTTGTAAATGTCAGAGCATCTTTTGTGGAGTAGTGTGTGAACCATCCAAACTCTTCTGTTTTTAATGAGGATGCATAATGAAGAAAGGTGAAAGGTATAACCTTCTTATAGGTTTACTGTTATCCACATTTTCTGATAAAATTAATGACAGTAATATAGTGAAATAAATTTGCCTGTTTGCAGATCAGCTTAAAACATTATAAATCATAAAATGTCATATGTTTAAGGTAACTAGATGAAAATGTATACCTTAATATTGTAATTTAGAGTAGGTTAATAAACACAGATCATGTCCAGAGTATATATTTCTCTCTTAATTTAAATGATAATAATCTGTCTGCCTATTGCTGGGAATGTTACTCTTCTTTCCTTTAGACGATAGATATTATTTACCTCCTTCCTTTAAAGTTTCTTTTTCCTTTAATAAGGGAAAGGGGTATGAGCGTATTCTTTGGGATCTTCCTTATTAAATAATCAGGATTTACAATTTTCCATCACATTGACATAGCTGGTGTGGGGGAATAGTAGCTCACTTATATTCTTGAAAAGTGGTTTCTTCCTTTTAGATGATGAAACAATAAGGGAGAGCTGAAAAAAGCTCTTTTCAGCATACTTCCCCATGGTAGGACCAGCTACCCAGATTTTCTTTGCTTTCTTCCTTTTTTTTTTCCTGTACGGGGGCCTCTCACTGTTGTGGCCTCTTCCGTTGCGGGGGACGTGCAGGCTCAGTGGCCATGTGGGATCTTCCTGGACTGGGGCACGAACCTGTGTTTCCTGCATCGGCAGGCAGACTCTCAACCACTGCGCCACCAGGGAAGCCCTCGAACGTTTTTAAATAGTGGAAGTTTTTTGTCTAATGATACCTTGTGGGGAGACCTGTTAGTAAACAGATGAGAGTAAATTAGTGAAGTTGTTCTGGCTGAATGGGAACTGGACCAAGTTGTTTAAGCAAGTCAAGTCAAAGGGAATCATATTTCCTCAGATTGTTTTTAAAAGATTTAGATGGGGCTTTGGAGTGTGAACAGTATATGGTTCTTGGCGTTTTTTCTTTTTTAGCAGTTTGACTTGAAATAAATTTAAAACCACATGTATTTGAAGTCTTTATCTATTTAGAATATACAGCTTTACCTTTGCTGTGTGTCAGAATTTCTTCTGTGGCTTGTTTGTGGAATGAAAGTTAGGACCGCTTACATGTATGAAATACTGATGCCTTATGTGTGTGTGCCTGTTTATTGACTTGGCCGATGAGCTTGATTCCAGGCTTAAGCCAGTGAGAACTGAGGGTTTCAGTTTTTAGGTTCTCTAGGCTCTGGAACTAGTTCTAGTTGAGAGCAAAAGATCAGGAAAATCTCGAAAATTCAGAAGATCCAAACCTTTGTACTTTTGAGCTAGAATATGCAAAACTGTTTACTTTTCCTTATGTGTGGGCTAGCTTGAGCAAGTTTATTTGCTTGTATGATTTTCTGCTAAGGCCAGATTTCCACATTTAATTCTAGTGTAAGCCACATTTAAATATATAAAAATCAATTTTTACAGACTCTTCCCCCAACTGAGGGAGGTGTATACTGTGGATTTTTATGTGACAGCATAGTGCAGCCTTTTTTTCCCCCCAAACCTCTTTTGGGTAAGTAACTCAGAATACATATTCCCAAGAGCCAGGTGGGTCTGTAGTTTTCTTATTTTTTTTTTTTTTTTGCAGTACGCGGGCCTCTCACTGTTGTGGCCTCTCCCGTTGCGGAGCACAGGCTCCAGATGCGCAGGCTCAGCGGCCATGGCTCACGGGCCCAGCCGCTCCGCGGCATGTGGGATCTTCCTGGACCGGGGCACGAACCCGTGTCCCCTGCATCGGCAGGCGGACTCTCAACCACTGCGCCACCAGGGAAGCCCTGTAGTTTTGCTTTTGTGTAAAGGATATTGTATTCCATCATGAGAAGCAGGCACTGAGGTACAGAGGGATTTAAGTCTCTAATCCTAATTTAGGAATTGTTGAATTATGAAAGTACCTGCAGAGATTAAGCTTTTTTTTCAAATAGTTGTATTGAGATATAACTCACATACCATATAATTTCACCGGTTAAAGTATGCAATTCAGTGGATTTTAGTACATTCACAGAATTGTGCAGACATCACCACAGTCAGTTTTAGACCATTTTCATTACCCCTCGGAGAAGCCCCACACCCTTTTAGCCTCTTCCCGCACATCCATCCCCATCTCTCCTAGTCCTAGGTGACCACTAATCTACTTTCTGTCTCTATAGATTTAGCTATCCTGGATATTTCATATAAATGGAGTTATATAATTATGTGGTCCTTCTTGACTGGCTTCTTCCACTTAATATAATATTTTTAAGGTTTATCCAGGTAGCACATATAAGTACTTTGTTTCTTTTTGTCACCGAATAATATTACATTGTATGGATATACCACATTTTATCCATTCGTCAGTTGATGGGCATTTGGGTTGTTTCCAATTCTTGGTTTTTATGAATGATGCTGCTATAAACATTTGTGTACAGGTTTTTGTATGGATATAACTTTTTGTTTTTGGGGGTATGTACCAAGAGATGGAATAGCTGAGTCATTATGGCCACTTTATGTTTAGCCTTTTGAGGAACTGCTAGACTGTTTTCAAAGCAGCTGTATCATTTTACTTTCCCATTAGCAATGTATAAGTGTTCTAGTTTCTCCACATCCTTGTTAACACTTGTCATTATCTGTGTTTTTTATTGTAGATATTTTAGTAGGTGTGAAGTGGTATCTCACTGTAGACTAATTTTTTAAAATGTGGTTAGGCATTACAGGAATGATAGTACTCTAAGATGAAGTTAATATTACAATTAAAGTATTTAATAGCCTGACCTGGGAATATAATCTTCAGTAGCCATTCTTAACCCTGGCCATGTATAATTAGTATCACTTCCTAATTTAAAAAAAATGGTGTTATGAATATTGTAAAATCCTTCCACCCCCCACCCCCCAAAATTCTTTATTCAAAGAGAAAACAGTGAATATTTAATTATAGAGAACAGAATCCACTTGATGTAACTTAAGCAGAGAGGATTTATTTACCGTGGGGTACTAAATAGCTTAAAAAATTGTTGGGATATATCAGTCTGGGTCTGATCAGGAGATAGAAGCCACACAGTAATTTAACAGGAAAAGAGTAGTATAAAGAATTATTGACTACACATGATCGTAGCCAAAAGGCTGAGAAGTGGTGCTGGGAAAACTGGACAGCTACATTAAAAAAAAATAAAATTAGAACATTCTCTAATACCATACACAAAAATAAACTCGAAATGGATCAAAGACGTAAGTGTAAGGGCAGACACTAAAACTCTTAGAGGAAAACATAGGCAGAGCACTCTTTGACATAAATCACAGCAGTATCTTTTTTGATCTGATCAGGGTCAGCTAGTAGCTATCTTGTACAATTTAGGACAGGCAATCCCTCCTAGAGAAATGAAAAATAAAAACAAAAATAAACAAATGGGACCTAATTAAACTTAAAAGTGTCTGCACAGCAAAGGAAACCATAAACAAAATGAAAAGACAAGCCACAGAATGGGAGAAAATATTTGCAAATGAAGTGACCGATAAGAGATTCGTCTCCAAAATATACAAACAGCTCATGTAGCCCTATGTCAAAAAAAAAAAAACCCCGAAAGCAAAAAACAAAACAAAACAATCAAAAAATGGGAAGAAGATCTGAATAGATATTTCTCCAAAGAAAACATACAGATGGCCAAAAAGCACATGAAAAATGCTTAACATCACTAATTATCAGAGAAATGCAAATCAAAACTACAATGAGGTATCACCTCACACTGGTCAGAATGGCCATCATCAAAAAGTCTACAAACAGTAATTGCTGGAGAGGGTGTGGAGGAAAGGCAACTCTCCTGCACTGTTGGTGGGAGTGTAAATTGGTTCAACCACTATGGAGAACGGTATGGAGGGTCCTTAAAAAGCTAAAAATAGAACTACCATATGATCTAGCAATCCTACTCCTGGGCATATATCTGGAGAAAACCATAATCTGAAAGGATACATGCACCCCAATGTTCATTGCAGCACTGTTTACAATAGCCAAGACATGGAAGCAACCTAAATGTCCATCGATAGAGGATTGGATAAAGAAGATGTGGTACATATATATAATGGAATATTACTCAGACATAAAAAAGAATGAAATAATGCCATTTACAGCAACATGGGTGGACCTAGAGATTATCATACTAGGTGAAGTAGGTCAGACAAAGACAAATATCATATGATATTGCTTATATGTGGAATCTAAAAAAAGTACAAATGAACTTATTTACAAAACAGAAATAGAGTCACAGATGTAGAAAACAAATTTATGGTTACTGGGGGGAAAGGGAGGGAGGGATAAATTGGGAGATTGGGATTGACATATGTACACTACTATATATAAAATAGATAACTAATAAGGACCTGCTGTATAGCACAGGGAATTCTACTCAATACTCTGTAATGACCTATATGGGAAAAGAATCTAAAAAAGAATGGATATATTTATATGTATAACTGATTCACTTTGCCATACAGCAGAAAGTAACACAACATTGTAAATCAACTATACTCCAACAAAAATTAAAAAAAAAAAGAATTATTGACTGTAACAGGGGATTGGAGCAATATGGGATTTACCAGTAAGAAGTCAAGGTAACGCTAAAGAATATAAGAATAGCTGATATAAAGAGCAGTTTCTAACCCCAGGGCTCACTGACATCTATCCTTGGTTAGGTAGGGCACGTTCAAGTCAAGTAGGTAAGGTGTGGCACTAGGAGAATTTGCTGGATGTGTGCCCTCTTGGGTACCAGGGAAAGTGTTCCTGGGGAGGCGACTCACCAGCGTCACTCTGCTACAAAACTGCCTAATCTCCTGTTGGAGAAGCTGCACTGCTGCAGGAATCTGGTGCTGGAGAAGCCATCCTTGTCGGGGTGCGTCCTGGAGCCTTGCCTGCTGCAGCCAAGTGAGCACATTGGAACCATGAAACAGAATCCTTTTCCCCTACAGTGTCTTTCCAGTGCTCTCTTGACAAAGCTTAATATCATGTCAATTGGCAAAGAAATTGGTATTTTAAGTGCATAAATCCATTTTCACAGTACAGGCAAAAAGGGTGAATTTGGAGAGAAGGGGGAATGAATCAATATCTAGCACAGGTATTAAGTGGTTTACAGAATTGTTTAGACATCTAAAGAAAGAGACTCTTGATTGAGCTTCAAAGGAACAACCTCCAAAACCTCTGCACAGAACTGAGAAACACAGGGAGTTATTGTCTTTTTTTGACTAAGAGGCCTCCTGTCTAATTGTGAAATTGCCTCTAGATCTTTACTGCTGTTTTAAAATCAGGAAAATGTTGTGGTCAGGAGGCCATGGTGATCAGGAATCTCCTGCTATACTTAACCAGCTCTAGAACCGCACTGGACCTGTTCTGGTCTGTTCCAGCCCTGCCTACAAGAGACTAGAATAGCCTTTCTCAATTTTTATACCCTGGAGGATCCGTGAAATAATTTTCAGGTCTCAGGTTACAGGTGTGATATTAGTGTAAACAGAAAGTTTAGATACAGTAATTGTCTGACCACCACCTGTTCACCTTTCTTCGTTTGATTGGTGAAAGAGAGAGCTCCTATCCTAAATTGTACAGGATGGCTACTACCTGCCCCTGATCAGATGAGACAGCAATTTTTTTTTTTTTTGCGGTGTGCGGGCCTCTCACTGTTGTGGCCTCTCCCGTTGCGGAGCACAGGCTCCGGACACACAGGCTTAGCGGGCATGGCTCATGGGCCCAGCCACTCCGCGGCATGTGGGATCTTCCCGGACCGGGACACGAACTCGTGTGCCCTGCATCAGCAGGCGGACTCTCAACCACGGCGCCACCAGGGAAACCCGAGACAGCAATTTTTTAGTTACATGTACTCACAACCTATGGGAATGGTACTTGGGAGTAGAGTAAACTAGCCAAATTGTCTATGGGAGATTGGCTTTGGAGTAACAAAAGGATGAAGTACTCCCTGCAACTCTCCACCCCCATGGGAGGATGTGATTAGTTTGTTTGAATAATTCTGAGGACTGGCAGGGAACTGAAGCTAGTTCCGTTGAGGACTGAGTGGAGTGCAATTGGTTCAGCTGATAGTGGACCTAGCTGGGTGAGGAGTCTTTCCTGTTGGCTATGGTGAGGGTGGGAGAACTCTCATTAGGCCTCTGGGGCCCTGTGGGGCTCAAAGTTGTCAGAACAGCACTTGAAATTTTAGGCCTTAACAATACAGTACTCCAGTAATGATTGCTAATGCTTTTTTGATAGAGAATGATATTTTTCTGTGCCTCTATTTATTTTGGCCATCTAATTATTCTATTCTTTTGTATGGATTTCCATCCCCACACAGGATATAAACTCTTACGTGAGTTAGTAATGTAGGTAGAAAAAACAGCTTTTCCTTTTCCTAAATTTCCCACTGTATTTTTGTACTTTATCCAAGTAGGCCTAGGGGTCTTACAGATTTTTACTATACAATATATCAATAGTATGGCTTGTAGTATATGGCTTGTACAAGAGTAATTTTATTTTTCTTTATTTATGCAAATAAAGACTTTAACCAACCTTACTTGAAAAATAACCAGGTAGTTAAACTTAGCTTGCTCTTCTGGAGACTAATCTCTTTCCTTTTTATGATTTTTAAAAACACATATGGTGAGGGCTTCCCTGGTGGCGTAGTGGTTGAGAGTCCGCCTGCCGATGCAGGGGACACGGGTTCGTGCCCTGGTCGGGGAAGATCCCACATGCCGCGGAGCGCCTGGGCCCGTGAGCCGTGGCCGCTGAGCCTGCACGTCTGGAGCCTGTGCTCCGCAACGGGAGAGGCCACAACAGTGAGAGGCCCGTGTACCGCAAAAAAACAAAACAAAACACATGTGGTGATAATAATAAATTTCTGTTAAATAACTGGCTTAAGCTAAAATGGGATTCAATTTTTTTGAAAAGTAGGCTTGGTAGACTTAGTTTAAAAAAATACTGTAAGCTGATTTTTAAAAAAATGATCTTTTTATTGTGGTAAAATATATTTAACATACAATTTGCCATTTTAACCATTTTTAAGCTTATAATTCAGTAGCATTACTTACTTTCACGATGTTATACAACAGTCATCACTGTCTAATTTCCAAAATTTGTCATCACCCCAGATACTCTGCAACCATTAAGCAGTGACTCCCCATTCACCCTTGCCACTAGCCCCCAGTAAACTAATCTACTTTTTATCTCTATGAATTTGCCTGTTATAGATATTTTATATAAGTGGAAGCATAAAATATTTGTTGTTTTGTTTCTGACTTATTTCACTTAGCATAATGTTTTCAAGGTTAATTCATACTGTAGCATGTGTTAGAACTTTATTCCTTTTAATGGCTAAATAACATTCCATTGTATGTATATACCACATTTTGTACATTCATCTTTCAGTAGACACTTAGGTTGTTTTTGTGTTTTGTGTTGTGAAGAATGCTATGTACGTTGACGTACAATTATCTGTTTGAGTCTCTGTTTTCAATTCTTGTGGGTATATACCTATGAGTAGAATTGCAGGGTCATATGGTAATTCTTTTTGAGGATCCGCCGAACTATTTTCCATAGTGGTTGTGCCATTTTACATTCCCACCAGCAATGTGTGAGGGTTTCAATTTATCCACATTCTTTTATTTTTAAAATTTATTTATTTATTTACTTACTTTTGGCTGCACTGGGTCTTCATTGCTGCACCCGGGCTTTCTCTAGTTGTGGCAAGCGGGGGCTACTCTTTGTTGCGGTGCACGGGCTTCTCGTTGCAGTGGCTTCTCTTGTTGCGGAGCATGGGCTGTAGGTGTGCAGGCTTCAGTAGTTGTGGCTTGCTGGCTTCAGTAGTTGTGGCATGCGGACTCAGTATTGTGGTGCGCCAGCTTCAGTAGTTGTGGCACGTGGGGTCTAGAGCGCAGGCTCAGTAGTTGTGGCACACGGGCTTAGTTGCTCCGTGGCATGTGGGATCTTCCCGGACCAGGGATCGAACCCATGTCCCCTGCATTGGCAGGTAGACTCTCAACCACTGCGCCACCAGGGAAGTCCCTGTATATTAAACCCTTATGAGATGTCTGATTTGCAAATATGTTCTCCCATTCTGTATGTTGTCTTTTCACCTTCTCGACAATGTCCTTAGATGCACAGAAGTTTTTAATTTTGAAGTTCAATTTATTTATTTTTTGTTCCTAATGATTTTGTTGCCATAACTTAGAATCCATTGCCAAATTCAGGGTCGTACAGATTTACTCCCATGTTTTCTTTTAAGAGTTTTAGTGCTTATATTTAGGTCGTTGATTCATTTTGAGTTAATTTTTATCTATGGTGTGAGTGGGTGTTCAAATTCATTCCTTTGCATGTGGAAATCCAGTTGTCCCAGCAACGGAGGAGACTGTTCTTTCATTATGGAATGGACTTGACACCCTTGTCAATAATCAATAGGCCATAAATGTGTGTGTTTATTTCTAGACTTGCAGTTCTATTCCACTGGTCTCTTTGTCTATCTTCTTGTCAGTACCACTGTAAACTGATTTTAACTAGCATTTACTACAAACGTGAAAATTATTGACAGTGCAGATATTTGCTATCTAAAAACTATAAGCCAAAGTAATATTAATAAAAATATAGCCCATTAGAATTTATACCAGAATTCAAAAAAAACAAACTCTTTTTTTCCTGACTGACATGATGAGGCTCAAATGTAGGTCCAGGAATTACAAATGAGTATATATATGTGTGTTGATCACTTGATATTTTATGAAAAGGTTTTATACAATAAACTTATTAGTTTTTAAAACTAAAAATAAAGAGTAAAGTTTATGTTTTTCATATGAAACTTGTTTTTGTTTTCTTTGGTTGACCATTCACAGATTTCATTTTCAACTGACATAAGATGATTTCCTCCTTGCTCTTGATGCTTATTAAACAAAAAATTCCATACACATATAATGAAATTGAAAGCTGGCAGCAAAATGTTCATTACCCTCTTATGATTTGCAGGACACTACCCTTTGATAGAAATCCAGCACTTTTTAGGGGCAGATCAGTAAATACCATCTTGATTTCATAGTCAGACCGCAGTGCACAAAATTCTTTCTCCTCAAAGTCAAGTTCTCAGCCTGCACAGATGATTCAGGGAAAGGGTCTCTCATTTCAGCCTTACACTTGTTTGAAAACAAAGGGAAAATACTGTTCTATTTTATTTTTAAATTTTGTTCCCCTAGGTCAGCAAGACTTGAGATTTGCAGATATATCCTTTTTCACTCTTAAGTCCAAGCAGCAATAAGAGCATCTTTTGATATCCTTTTGTCACTTGATCTTTTCCCCAAGAATCTTGTCACTTGAAGTCAAAATGCTTTCTTTAAGGTCTTTCAGAGAGTGGTTCATTTGTTTCATGTGATAACAAATCTTTGCTAAGTTGGCTAGTTTCAGTAGCCATTCTTCATCCTCTAAGCACTTAGCAGAATCTGGCCTACTGTGTTTGCGAACGTACCCCTGCAGCTCACCGTTCAGCTCGGATGTCCTGTTGAGAACTCTTCATCTGCTAAGCCCCTGGACTTCTGCATGGAGCAGGAGATTTATGTGCTCTTTGTCCAGGTTTTCACACAGCTCTTTAAACATTTTTGAGTAAACAGGTTTTTGTTTAATAAAGTCAATCATTTTTTGTAGCTTCAAATAGAACTTTTTCATTTCATCTTCCAGAGCTTTTGACACTAGCAATTCTCTGTGAAGAAAACACTGAAGTCAGGCTTTTGTTTTTTGGGTTTTTTTTCGGCGTGTGGGGGTAGTTTAAGCAATAGTGGCACATCTTCACATGGAGCCAGCTATTGGTGGGACATTTTCAGCACAGATGCCAACATAGTTCCTCCAAGATGGACCTTTTGTTTCGAGACAGAGGACAAAACATTAGATATCCTGTGCTCTGCTGGCTTTGGGCAGCACTCTGTAGCAAAAAAAAAGTTTTCTTGATTTCACCATTTTCAAATCTTATAAAATCTATAAATATATAATGTAATCTTATAAATATTACAGATGATGATCTCTGTTGGCTCATCCGTCTGGTTAGAGAAACTTGTTTTCCTGTTATCACGTAGGTCTTTAACATCACATGACATGTCAATACATTGACTTACCTTACTGTTATTGTACTGTAGAACTTTCAAAATTTCTCTTACTTCATCTCATGTAAACATTTCACTCAGCATAATTTTACATTCTGGCTGTATTAGGTTCTCAGCAATTGGGGTGGCTTTCCTTTTTCTGGTCAATAAGATCTGCTACTATATAACTTGCTACCTCAGCCTTTTCATTATATGTTATTTTTTAAAGCAAAAGCTTTATTATGCTTATTTTGAGATCCCATTAATATCTTTAATGTGTCAAATGACTATAATTTGCAGCTATGTCTTTTGAATATTGCTGGAGCCATTGCTGCACTTGAAACGTTGTTTTCCACAGACAACACAAAATGGAATAGGATATTCCATTGTATAAATCCATTGATAAGTAGTTTTCATTAGAAGGATATGTTTTTTGTGTGTCTCTTGTTGCATTAACTTAGTGAAATGACTTGCAAGATACAACTCTTCATTACTAATCTTACCAGAATTGTCCACTGACCTTCCTTTCACACCTCAGCCTCAAAAATTGCCACATTGGATTATCAGGCATATTTGTAAATTACAAATGTTAATGTGTGAGACATGAGGGCATATCAAACAATTAACTGAGAAAATCACAAAAAGTCCAAACATTTCGCAGTAGAAGTCCCTGGTAATTTATTTAGTCCACATTTTGGAATGTTCAGACCAATAGCAAAGCGTTAGGAATGGGGGCAACTGGGTATAAAGTTTTTTTCATTAAAATTAAAATTTCCCTCCAGTTTTCCATTACACTTGTAGAGCTTGTTTGCTCCTATAAGGTAGTTAGCAGTGCACAAGGGGAGATTAGGGGACGCAATTTGAGAGGGAGAGGCTGATACTCATTAGCCTATTATCTTCTCCCTGTGTCCTGCAGTCTTCAATTATCAAGGCCAACTCTAACCAAATGAACATGGTCCTACTGTGCACTATCACACACAGCTGATTTGTAACAAAATCATTAATTGTGCTGCCGCTGCTTGGTGCACAAAAGTAAAAGAGAAGGAAAAAAGAACCCCATGCCCCCCATCATGAGCTCTCAAAGAATTCAGTTTGTGGACCCCACTTTGAGAAACCCTGGACTAGACTTTGGGACCTCTCCATACACTGCTGTAGAAGAACTAAGCACGTTTAAGTTGGTACTTACCTGTGGGATCAAGTGGCCTTTTTCTGACTTTCAGTCTAATAAATTTCATAAATGATGAAATTGAGGAAAACATCTGGAACCCTAGCTGCAGGAGAGTCTAGGAAATACATTTTTTTTTTGGAAAGCTTTCACATTCCTGTAGTACAGGAAGGCACACTGGAGAGAAATTGGGCTAGATATTGCATGCCAGTATATCTACCATATTGTTGGATTTTTAAAAATGAAGATTTCTTATTTGTGTAGTAAAATTTTCTCAAAATTTCGTTCATTCAGAAATTTATTTACCACCTGCAATGTGCTGGCACTGTTCTAGGTACTTGGGAGACAGTGAGCAAAACAAAGATTTCTGCCCTTATGGAACTTTAGTTCCAGTGGAGAGAAATAGATAATAAATAGTACACAGAGTTAAATTGTCTAGTTTACAAGGTGATTAAAAAGAGTCAAGTAAGTGACCACCAAGATATTAGATATTAAACTACATGACTTATGTGATTATATCAAGAACCTTGGGTCGCTGCTGCTTTCCTCAAAACCTTCAGGAAATGAAGGAACCCATTGTGGTTCTTTTGTAGTCACCAGTGGTGATAAGCTGCTAAGAGTCTGGGATGAATTAGAGTACAGGATTGATGTATGTGGTGTGATAGGGCCATATATTGACCATTTATAAGTACATGGAAATAAACTGTTCCCTTAAAAATTTGTTTTGACACCTGTTCAATTATAATCAGTTATTATTGAGTAGTACAGTTTTCAATGTGTTCTGATACTTTTGAACCATCCTGTCATAGAAGGCGGTAAGTGCTCTGGGAAAAGACAAAGTAAACTGAGGCAAGGGGCAGTGGGTATGCCAGGGTCTGGAAGTGATTTAAAGTATTAAATAGAATGGTTGGGATAGGCTTTATTGAAAAGGTGATACTTGGGCAAGGGAAGTTTGGGAGTTGGTTGGTCATTGGGATATCTGGTAGAACATTCTGGGCAAAGGAAACAGGTTGGGCCAAGGCGAGAGTGAGCCTGGCATGTTGGTGGAAAGCAAGGAAGCCCAGCCAGTGTGTCTAGAGCAGTGTGAGGGAGAAGAGTTGTAGGTAGGAGATGAGGTTAGTGAGGGAAGGGCTGCGGTATTCCCTTAGGGTCCCTAATGTCATTGAAATGGGCAGCATTGCTGGGCTTTGAGCAGAGTGCTGATAAGATTTATCTTCAGGTTTTTTTTTTTTTTCTCTTTTCTCCAAGTTTTTAAAAGGATCAGTCAGGATGTTGTGTTGAGAATAGAGTGAAAGGAGACTGATAAGGGCAGTGGCCCAATCATGGTAGTAGATGTGGAGAAGGGATCGGAGTCTGGATATATTTTGAAAGCAGAATTATCAGGACTTCCTCATGGGTTGGATGTGGGGTGTAAAATAAAACAGGAGTCAAGAAGGACGCTAAAGTTCTAGACTGAGCAACTGGAGAGAGAGAATTGTCTCTAACTACAGTTGGGAAAAGCTGAGGTTAGAGCACATTGGGAAGGGAAGGAAAAGTCAGATTAGTTTTATATATGTTGAGTTTATGATATTATTAGAGAGCCAAGTGGAGATGTGGAGTAGTCATGAGACTGGATGAGATCACCAAGGAAGACACTGGAGTTGAAAAGGACAAGAACTGAGCCCTGGGGCATTCTAGTAAAGGAAACTTAAGAAGGGGTGGCAGTGAGGTAGGCAGAAAACAAAATATGGCCATATAAATAAAGTATTTGCAAGAAGAGAGAGTGATCAGCTATATCAAATGCTCCTTCTTGGAAGTAATTTCTTTGGCCATACACAGTGGAAACTATGTAGCCATTAATGTTTGTTAAATGAATGAATTTCGAGATTACAGTGATTTTCATCCTCTTTTTAAAGTTAATTATTCAAGTAAATCCATGCTTTCTAATATTTTAAAAATATAGCAAAACATGGTAGTTACATAAATTACACATGCAATAAAATGACATAGAACTAGAGAAACATGTTGTATGAATATCAAATTCCTGGCTTTGATACTGTGCTAGAGTTAGCGGAAAATGTCATATAACTGTTGGGTGAAACGGAGAGGGAACACGGGACCTCTCTCTACTATCTTTGCAACTTCCTGTGACTTTATAGTAATTTCAAAATAAGAAGGTAAAACAGTATGGCGAAACATAAGAAATCAAAGGTCTTTTTTCCACTATCACCTTGCTTTCCAGCCCCCTCTTCCAGTCACCCCCATGCCCAGAGGTAACGTTACCACTGTTAAGC
This sequence comes from Globicephala melas, assembly GCF_963455315.2. Lineage (NCBI taxonomy): Eukaryota > Metazoa > Chordata > Mammalia > Artiodactyla > Delphinidae > Globicephala > Globicephala melas. The sequence goes on along the minus strand of NC_083319.1, from coordinate 84,003,660 downwards.
TCTGTTAAAGTGTCCATTTTTCCTAACCTCCTGAAATATTTTAAAATAAATATGAGGTAGGTCAGATCATAAAAGTGATTCAGATAGTGCCACAGACTGAATGTTGTGTCCCTAAAAATTTGTTTTTTGAAAACTAATGCCCAGTGCAGTAGTGTTTGGAGGTGGGCCTTTGGTAGGTGATTAGGTCATGAGGATGGAGCTCTCATGAATGGAATTAGTGTTCCTATAAGACACCTAAGAGAACCCCCGGCCCCTTCCCCCATGCCACAACACAGTGAGAAGATGGGGGTCTATGAACCACGTAGCCAGTTCTCACCAGTCACTATAACTGCCAGCACCTTGATCTTGGACTTTCCAGCCTCCCTTGCATACGGTCTCAGCTTCTTTGTCCCTTTCTTGCTTTGTCACACTTGGTTGGCAAAGCCACAAAACTTTGTGGGATGCAACACTTCTGCTTCTAGGTTCCTGCTTTTTCTGTTACACCATACTGTAATGAACACAAACTGTCAAAGCAAAAAGAAGGCTTTTCTTTTTCTCTGAAGTACTGTGGCATCAGACTTCAGCAAGAAAAACTGACTGTAAGGGACATATTGGCTTAGTGAAATGCACTTTTTTTTCTTTTGTATTTTCTTTGTATTTCTCTTCAGTAGTTGCTTGACCTAACATCCTTCTGTTGGCTCTATACAATGAAAATACAAACTAAATGACAATAGAAAAAAATAATTAAAGCATTAAATTGTACAAATTACGAATCTGTTCCAAATATACTCACATTAAATACAATGCACATTTCAGTAGAGATCTACAGTGAATGACTCTATACATTCCGGGAAGCTTCATGACATCTAGGAAGGGGCTAAGAATTTGCATCCAATCACAGTTTGTAACGGATTTCTTATCACCAGTCTGCAAGCTACGCTGAGCACATCGTTAGCATCACTTGTACAGGGAACCGATTTTGTCTGGGAAAAAGGGAAGAAGCAAGCTCTAGGCTCAATTCTGAGTTCATTACAACTTCTCAGGAATCTCAGCAGAGGCCTATTTAGTACAGTTTCAAAAAAGTAAATAAGGTAAGGAGGCAGCCCTTTAGAACTTCAAACACATTTTCTTGCTGTATTTATGTAGAACTCTCCATCTACAATGGACAGTTGTGAAGAGGTTCTTCCTCAGGACAACATGGTCACAGGACTTGGCCAACCAGTGGGACTGAAGGGAGCTTCATGACTGGGGAGGAGGGCTTCCTTTTAAGTTGGAGACAGACGTGTAACACACAACCTACGAGCCCTGCAGCCTTCTCCTCCTATCATCTGGCGTAACGCTTCGTGTAGTCTTCAACTTTATTCCCCAAGTCCTCCTTGTCCCACAGACGATGTTCTGCAGCTTCATGATTCAGTGGAACATCGGAATTGAGAGGATCAGTAAACAGAGTTTAATCCCAAAACAACATCCTTCCGTGTCCTCATGGGAGCCCAGCCGGTGCCATCAACCGAATGTTCTCTCAGTAAAAACTTCGACATATTTTACCAGTGATCCTGGTCAAGCATTTCACTTTGGGAGGTTGGAGTTACAGTTTGCTGAAAGCAGTGAAGCTTGTTTGGGTCAGAAAAGTGCACTTTACATGTGCAACGTATTATAAATTAGCTTCATGGCCTGCAACCTCTTTAATAAGCAGCATGTCTCTCATAGAAGCCCTCCGAGCAGAGTTGGAGGCTATGGCTGATGTCCGGGACCCTTTGAGACCCATCATCTCGCTTCTTTATGCTTGCCAACGTCAGCATTACTGCTCTCTTTACCCTGGGCACCCGAGACAGGCGAGATGTGGCCCCTCACCTCCTGAGGTGGGCTTGCTGTTAATGTAGTTTTAGAGAAAGTCATACTGCTCAACGAGTAGAAGGAGCTTAATTAACTTCTGTTTATGGCAGCAACAGCACTTTTGAAGACACACAAGATCCCCCCCCTTAATTAATTTGGAAATTGGAAAAAGTTACTTTGACTTGGTAGTCATTAAAAAAGTCAATTAAAAGAAAAAACAGCATTTAAAAATTTCTTATCTACCTTAAAAACAGCCTATGTAATTTTTGTACGTAACCCTGAATATGTTTCCTCTTTCATAATTGAGTTAATTAGAAAAATGAAAAAAAGTCATGTTTATTTTGTTAATGTAAAAGTTCTTTGTTGTTGAAGAACTACATCCAGAAATCTATATCTTCTTTTTTTTTGCGGTACGTGGGCCTCTCACTGCTGTGGCCCCTCCCGCTGTGGAGCACAGGCTCCGGACGCGCAGGCTCCGCGGCCATGGCTCACGGGCCCAGCCGCTCCGCGGCATGTGGGATCTTCCCGGACCGGGGCACGAACCCGTGTCCCCTGCATCGGCAGGAGGACTCTCAACCACTGCGCCACCAGGGAAACCCTATATCCTCTAAATCTATTATATTAAACAATTTGAAGTCTCTTTTTTTGCATGTTTGTTTTCTTTTAAATGTAGCATTACTAAATATTGCATAAGAATGTAACTTGTTGAATTGGCAGTAATTTTTAAACTTCTTGTGATGCCGCAAAATTCTGCTTCATTAATAAGCACTGCTATGTAAAATTAAAAGATATCTGGGGTTTTTTTTTGGGGGGGGTGAATAGTTGTAAAATAAATCTGAAAAATTATAAAAATTGTGTGAATTGAGATTTAGGGTTTTAAACCCCTTCTCCCTCTTGTCCTTGCAGCCCAGGGTGGTAACTGCTTCCTGCAACTCTTTATCTTGAGCCTCCCTAGGTTTCCTCTTTTGCTTGCTAGCCTTTGACCAATTCCTATATTAGGTTCCTTCTATTAAAAAAAAAAGATTTAAGGTTTTAAATGTGTAATATGCACTTTCTAAAGATGAAACCTGTATTGATTGAGGGAAAATATGCATAAGTATATTAAATGAGATGATGTTTTAGAAGGTTTTTGCTCTGTTGTCTAAACAATTTGTTTTTGATTAAGGTGTTTTCATATAGAAATAATCATACATATTTACCAGTATTGCACTGCTGTATGAATGGTGGACGATACACTAATCCCGTGATGCTGTGATTGGTTTGAGTATTTTAAGGTGGAGTATTAGAACAGGAAGGATAATTTGAATTATCTAAAAAAGAAATCTTGGTACTATATCATAAATTGTGTTATGTTAAATTTTTGCATTTTTGTAGCACTAGGATTTTTGATAACATTTTACTGGCTGATTTTAGGTAATTTAATAGTCACACATTGCACATTGAAGTGACCTGCCAGAAGCACATAAAACTCAAACATTCTCCTGTGGTTTCCAGTCTTATGTTGCCCATGATAAAAACTTTCAGTTGTATGGCTTTTATGACATCTAATATATAGAAAACAGAATTGTGTGTTTAATATCATTAACTTTTTTTTTCTTTTCAGATTATCTGCAATGGTGAAATGAAGTAATTCAAGATGAGCAAGTTAAAAGTGATACCAGAGAAAAGGTACTGCAATTTTATTTTTATTTATTTATTTATGGCTGAGTTGGGTCTTTGTTGCTGCTTGTGGTCTTTCTCTGGTTGCAGCGAGTGGGGGTACTCTTTATTGCTGTGCGCGGGCCTCTCATTGTGGTGGCTTCTCTTGTTGCACAGCATGGGCTCTAGGTGTGTGGGCTTCAGTATTTGTGGCGCACGGGCTTAGTTGTTTCGCAGCATGTGGGGATATTCCGGACCAGGGCTCAAACCTGTGTCCCCTGCATTGGCAGGTGGATTCTTAACCACTGTGCCACCAGGGAAGCCCTGGTTCTGCAGTTTTAAATACCAGTATGTATAAATTACAGAAATAATGCATGAAGTGATCATTTGAAACTTTTTACTTTAAGAAATATTTGTTTAAATATAGTGTGTTGTATTTATGTTATTTTATTAATATTTATTAATGTTTAACTTTTCAGTTAAAGCAGGAGTCAGCAAACTAGGACACATGGGTCAAATCTGGCCTACTTCTTATTTTTGTGTGGCCTATGAGCTAAGAGTGGTTTTTACGTTTCTAAATGGTTGGGAATAAAAATAAAAAGAAGAATAATATTTTCTGACATGTGAAGATTATATGAAGTTCAAATTTCAGTGTACGTAAATAAGGTTTTACTGGAATACAGCTGTGCTCACTTATTTACATACTGTCTGGCCACTGAATTTTTTTCCTTACATAAGACTTGATCAAAGCACATCCATTTCCACAGAAAACTTATTATATTCTTTCTGTCTTTAAAGGCTTCTATAGATGCTCTTTTTAGTTTATTTTTTTGCCCCTTTTAGATTTACTTCTCAACTGTGAGATATCTATTAAACACTTTCATGTACCTAACCCAGCACTGAATCTTTGAGAGCAGAAAAGAAACATAAATATAACACTTAACACAGTGCTTTGCAGAAAATGGGTGTTGAGTATGTTCTGAAGAATTGAGCCCTATTCTCTTTTTACACGAAGCTTATAACCTCATGAAAACACCTGAACAAATGCAGTATAGTGGTTTAACCAGTATACAGTGAAGTGTTAAATTGTGAGGTCCATAGAGTTAGAAAACAGGATCCTCATAGATAGGTGTTTATTGTGTGATATGGACTTGAAGAGGCAGGGCTGGCTTGAGACTTTCTTACTTTTTAGCAAATCTGGAGGATTGGGTAGAATATTGATACTTGCTGAGTTTAGGCAAGGACTGTAATTGGATGGATTAGTTTGGCAGATTTAAAGACCATGTGAGTGGGTGGTGAGAAATCAAGTAATGAAAATTTTATAAGATACAAGAAGAATTTTTCTCTACTCCCTACTCTACATCATCATGTTCATGCCCTAAATGTTATCACCAGCAAAACTCTCCTTTCAAAGTACTAATTCAGACTTTTCATTTTCCAAGAAAAATCTTTTACCTTTCTAGCTCACTTGTTCAAATGGCTGTAATGCAAAGAGTTCTGCCTTATCCAGAGCTCTGAGCTGTTGACTTTTATCATCTCTTCCTCTCTTACCTAGTGTAGAATCCATTGTTCATCATTACACTCTTGGAATACCTGAAATGTTTTTACCTCACTTTGTATTATTTCATCACACATACCTGACAAAGTCCTTTCCCTGGGTAGACCTTTACTGAGCAGCTGAATGATATTGGAGGATGAACTAACTTGGAAGATATTGCTAAAAATTATGGATCATTGTTGATCAGTAATCTTACTACCGTGGTTCTCTAGAAAGCTCATTTTCTCAATTTTTTTAATGACTGTTTTACACTTTCTTCCTACCTTTCAAATCTTTGAAATCCTCAGATGTATCATATACATACCCTCAGCAGTTGACCTTCTCTGTGATATCATAGAGATAAAACAGTTTATTATCCTTATATTTCTTACACAAAATTTACATACTCCCCTTTACTTGATTCTACCCTCTGTTTACCCTCCTGTTATTTACTGCAACAGAGGATGTGTCTGTTTTTTTGTTAAAGACTAATACTGTCACCTGTGTTCTAGATTTCACCTCTCTCTTTCCTTCTCAGGGTCTTTTAATCATTAGTATTGTTCTGTATTGAATCTTTAACTCCTCCATTCCTTATCATTTAAACATGATCTAGGCTTTCCAATATTTAGACTCTGCTCTTCTGTTACTACTCAGTTTATCTGATTTCCTCAAAAGACAAAAATTTTGAAATAGCCTATAAATGAAATCTACATCTCATTTCACACTCTCTAAGCACTCTTCTTTAGTTTCTGCCTTATCCACTACACCAACAGTACCTATGAATTTTTAAACAGCTTTATTGAGACATAATCATCTTACAACAAGCTGTACATAGAGAGTACAGTTTGGTAAGTGTGGCCTATGTATAACTGGAATTATCCTCTCAATCAAAATACTGAAAATATTTATCATGCTCAAATGTCTCCTGGTGCCCCTCTCCCACCCCCTCCCTCACTCCAGACAACCATTGATCTGCTTTCTGTCACTACAGACGTGTTGGCTTTTTTAGAACTTAATATAAATGGGACCATACAGTATGTCTTTTTTGGGGGTGGGGGTGGAGGTAGAAGGTAGGGGTGTGGGTATGCCTTCTTTGATTCAGCGCAATTATTTTTGAGAATCATCTCTTGCAATCATACCTTTTTTGATTAGTAAGTAGTATTCCATTGTGTTGATATACCACAATTTGTTTATCCATTCAACTTTTGGACATTTGGGTTGTTTCCAGTTTTTAGTTGTTACATGAGCATTTTTGGACTTACACTTTATTTTGAGCATTTTTGGACTTATACTTTATTTTCTATTAGCTAAATACATAGGACTGGAATGGCTGAAGCATATGGTAGGTCTGTGTTTCTTTTTATGAAACTGCCGACAATCTGTTTTACAAAGACATTAATACCATCTTCTGTTCCCTGCAGCAGTGTATGAAAGTTCTAGTTCTACATTCTCACCAACAGTTGGTATGGTCATTCTTTTTAAATTCTTAAGTTCTTATGATCATTCTCTTAAAATTGTAGCCATTGTAATAGGGGTGTATTGGTATCTCATTGTGATTTTAATTTGCGTTTCTCTAATGACATGATGTTGAGCATCTTTTCATGCACTTATTCGGTGAAATATCTTTCCAAATCTTCCAATTTTTGAAATTGCAGTGTTTCTTAATAGTTGAGTTTTAGAATTTTTTTATATATTATGGATACAAGTCCTTTATCAGATATTTGAATTGCAAACATTTTCTTCCAGTCTTGTCTTTTCATATTCTGTGCAGTATCTTTTAAGATCAGAAGTTTCAAATTCAGATGATTTCCATTTGCTTATTTGTTCTTTTATGGATTATGCTTCTAGAGTTGCATCTAAGAAATATTTGCATAACCCATATTGCCAATGTTTTCTCTTATGTTTCTTCTAGAAGTTTTTATAGTTTTAGATTTTACATTTAGGACTATGCTCCTTTCTGAGTTAATTTTTATATATGGTGCGAGGTATGGATAGAAGTTCTTTTTTTTTGTGCGTATGGATATCTGGTTGTTCAGCACCATTTTTAGAAAGACTATCCTTTCTTCACTGAGTTTCCTTTGTACCTTTATCAAAAATCAGTTATTTGTGGATGTGTAGGTCTATTCTTATACTCTGTTTTGTTCCGTTGATCAACATGTCTATCTTAATGCCTATACCTCACTGCTTGGATAATTGTTGCTTTATAACGGGTCTCAAGATTTAGATAGTGTTGATCTGCCAACCTTTCTCTTCTTTCTAAAGTTTGGCCTATTTTAGGTTCTTTGCATTTCCATATGAATTTAGCATCAGTCTGACAATTTCTACATGACAGCCTGTTGGTATTTTGATTGGGATTGCCTTGATTCTGTAGATCATTTTGGGGAGAATTGATACCTTAACACTATTGTCTTCTTACTCTTGAACATGATATATCTCTCTTTTATTTATGATTTTCTTTAACTTCTCTCACTAGTATTTTGTAGTTTTCAGTGCACTGGTTTTTCAGGTTTATCCCTATTTCCCATACAAATAACAACTCTTTGAGGGGTGTCCCTAATAATTTTTAAGAGTATAAAGTGAGGCTGAGAAATGTGGTTTTAACAGAGTTGGAATAGGCCTGGCTAAAACTCTTGTTACTATAAAAGAGAGAACAAATATTGGGGGAAAGTTAAAGTTAGAAGTTAGCCATATGCACTTACCTAAAATCCCACTAGAACAAGACCGGAGAAGTTTTTAAAAATAATGAATATAAAATAATTAGCATTTAGTTAACTTTGGTGAAGAAATTTAAGGTATAACTTTAATTATTGTTGACACTGGTATAAATTCAGGTTATTTAAATTTTTAACAAACTTTTATTGGTTTTCTTTAACAAATCCCTTGATACTATTGAGCTACATTTATTGTTAAAGAAGCCTTTATTGTGTTTAATTATTATCTTAGAAGTAGTTAGAGAAGTATTGTTCTCTTCCATTTAGAATATTATTTTCCAAACTTACATATTTAAATATTTAACTATTTCTATAAAGGAATGGTAGTGAAATTTCTATTTTTCATTGTCCTTTGCTGTACGATAAAGAAAAATAAAGATTTGTGATCAGTATTTGGAGAGAAACAATAAAAATATGATTAAAGCAAAAGTAATAAAAAAAAAGAGTTGTAAATGAGGAACAACCATTTCTGAAAGATAATGTGCATATTTTGGACATAAAACTATATTGTTTGAAATTAAATCTTAATTACTATGAGTCTTGGTTAAGTCTAAAACTTTGATATATTTTAATGAATTTTTTGCTGTCAGATGTTTATATCTTGTTTATGAAGACGTTTACTATCTGTATTCAATTTACATTTTAAGATGAAAAGGTAATAAAATTTATTTATAATGTGAAGATAGGTTCTTTAGCCCTTGCACTTGCTTGGGAAATTATTTGTTGCAAGGTAATATCTATACACCATTGAGACTTTTGTAACATACAAAAAAATTATGTTTTTAGGGAAATAGCTGTAAGGCTGAATGTAAACTCAAAGAATCAAAAGCAGTAGGAGACCACTACAGTGAAACAAATATTTGAGTGATAGTTTAAAATATACATTGGAAAGTTAACTCGATTTGATGTATTTCACATTGATCATATTTTCAATTCCATGATTTTTTTACTATAAAGTAATTAACATTAGCAGTTATAAATGGAACCTCCCGGGGTTGGTCTTGGTCTCATTTTGATTCATCTAAAAATAGGGCAAGGCAGGGAAGATAAATCCTTGTCTGAGCCTCTTTATTTAACAATTTTCTGCTCTGCTGTGTAGCTCAGATCACTCATTGAATAGTTGTATAGCTTTTGTTTTTACCTTTATCCTTGGATTTTCCAAAGTCTAAAAATCATTCAGTAGGTAGAGGTGCCCTCTGGTGTTCACCCTGCAGTTCTCTCAACATTAGTGTCAGCAGCCTTAAATTTTTAGAGCTGAGTTGGGGGTGGCTTGGAATATTTCGTTCAGTTTTTATTCTGTCAATGAGAAAAGTAAAAATAGGGAAATCAACTTGCCTACGTTCTTAATTTCCATTTGTTTGCCGTCCTTCAAAAAATTCATGCATCTATCCATCTATAATTTGTAAGAGCATGATTCTTAGAAACAAATCACTTAGTTGCAAGTTGTTTTACTTTGATAGTGGTGTAATTTAATTTAAAATTCAAACTCTTACTTTGGAATGGAACAGAGCATGTGTTATGATCAGTGTGTTTTGTATGTTTTTGAATATTTTTAATAGTAGATGTTTTATTAGCTACTGAAAAATGCTAACAGATGACCTTTAAGAGAAAAATAACTGGAGAAAACTAAACAAAAAAACCCACTCAATTATTAAATTTCAGAATCCTGGTTTCCATAATGCAAATTTTTCTTAAATCTAGGTTACAGAATTGTTTTTAAAGATGTATTTGCTCTCTAGTATGCAGACTGTGGTGTCTTAATACCATTTCTTACCAGAAAGAACCAGGGCTTTTTGGAGAAAGGGTCGATTCCAGATCAGAGCACAAAATGTACAAGATAAGTTGAGAACAACAGTTCTCAAACTTTTTGTCTAAGAACCCCCTTGTGCTCTTAAATTAATGACTCGTAAAAGCTTTTGTTGAATGTGCATTATTTTTAATCTATTGATATTTACCATATTATAAATTAAAACTGAGAAATTAAAAAAATTTTATTACTTCATTTAAAAATAACAGTAATAAACCCATTGCATAATAACATAGTAATATTTTAAAATAACTAAATTATCAAAAATATTTAGAAGGTGGCATGATTTATTAAATTTTTGCAAGTCTCTTTAATGTCTGGTTTAATGGAAGACAGCTAGATTCTCTTATCTGCTTCTGAGTTCAAACTGTCATACATACATCAGTATACATATTGTTTATAGTACACACATATGTTATACGTACGTACATATATGTTTTTATGAGTATTCATGTTGTTAAAGTATATGGCTACAATATGGGCTCACATAGGTATATATTTAGAAAAGGAAGGAATAGTTGAATAAAAGGCCTTTTCAGATAATTGTGGCTAATTGTCCTTTGATTTATGATGGAGGAAAATAAAGGTGTGTGTTCAGTATTTGGAGAGAAACAGTAAAAATGTGATTAAAGCAAGAGTGATAATTATAGGCGAGGAATAAACATTTCTGAATGATAACAATGTACTTTAGAAATAAAGCCATATTGTTTGAAATGCAAATTGAAGTGGATTTTCTTTGATATTACACTAAAACTTGATAAGTGGTAGTTTCTTAAAGGTTAGTTACACTGTGGAATCAGAAACCACATATGTGAACTTTTTATTTTCTTTTACATTAAAATCCATTGGTCTCTTTTGCATATTGACTGGTTCTTTTTCCCATGTCTGAATTTGTAACATCACACATTGGTCAGTATTTGGAACATATTGATTCAGTGAGTTATGCAGACCTTCTAAATATTGACAATGTTTATTACACAGTTTAAAAAAATTACATTTACTAATATCACCAGTGATTTTATCAGAAAATTCTTTAAGAAGGGGGAAGCTGTCAAGGTCATGATGGTAGATCTTTGTTTTCCAAGATTCTAATTTTTGCTTGAAAGTTCACATTTAATCATTGGTAACAAATCTATCAGTTGTTTCCTTGAAATGATAGACTCACTTTGTTTATTGCCAAGAAAATGTATTCCAGAATACCCCAGTGCAAATAATCATTGTCAGTTGTATTTTTAAAGTAAAAATGATGTTCTTTGGAAAAAGTAACTAGTTCAGCTTGCAGTTTAAACAACCACACAAGTGTTTTCCCTCAACCATCCTATTTCATTGTGCAGCTGAAATGTCTTATGTGCACACAGAATATTAAAAAATGTATACTCATAGGTGAAACTGGCATTTTTGTTTTTAACTGTGAGTGCATGTTGGTGAAGAACATGGTGACTGCTAGTTATCACACAGTGACTACAATTTGGTGTCACTGTCTTGATTGTATCATGTGCCAGCACTTTATCCACCATTGCCTTCAGATCAACAATGTAAATGTCAACACTGTGTCAAAGGTAAATAGTGTCTTAGTATTTTTATGAAAATAGTTTTTGACCTCACAGATTTTCTGAAAGAGCCTCAAGTACTCAGTTTTGTAGAGCATATACTGAGAACTGCTGGCCTAATAACAGTCTTGTTATATCAAAATCCAGGAAGCTATCAAAGACTAGGATCATAACAAAAGGACTTGGGAGCCCACACGAAGAGGCTCCCATTGATCAAAGGTGGGGCAATTTGAGCATTAATAACTACAGTGGATAAAATGTATCATATGCGTTTAAATCTGTGAGTACATATTGATACAGGAAATCAAAATACTTCATTGATTACTTGGGGAGGACTTTTGGAAATGAACTCATTCTTCTGAAAACTGGTAAATAAAGATAAATTAAAAATCCAGCATTTATTTTGCTTTTATTTGATGAATTATACCTCTGGATAATTAAATAAGGGATTTTTCTTTTTATGGAATTGTCCTAGGTAAGAAGTAGAAGGAATGGAAATGGTAGAGTATCAGTGCTTTTCAACCCCTACTAAAGTAATGGATCTAGGCAGTGGTAACCAGTGACTGCTTATATTACAAAAGTAAGATAACCAGACCCTGTTTGCTTCCTTATGGAAGATTACAGTACCACTTACAAAGAATTCATGTCACCAAATCAGGCCTTGATCAGACTAGGCCTTTAAATTCGACTACCAGTTTACAGAAAATAAAGATAGACAAACATATTAATGATACCATTGTTGGGGAGGGGAAAATATACGTACACACACACACACACACACACACACACACACTAAAGAATATATTGTATTGAATTTGTATATTTTAAAACTTTATGTTAATATCATACTGTATACATTTTGTTGTTTTTTCATTTAGAGATTTATACATAGTGATATATATTTTCATTTCCATATAATGCTGGCTATTTGCAAAATTGGGAAATATTGTATTATTTTATTTTAGTTACATTCTTAAATAGTATGCTCAATATGTTTTTTTCATCCTCCAGATACCTTTTCAGATGAAGTACCTCCAAATTTAAAGCATTGAGTCTAGTTGTTAATCTAAAAAAAGTGTAAATATACTGTTTTCCATATGCTTCTTCATTTTTTTGTTCATTCTGAATATAGCTGGGTATTGCCTATTCTGTGCTAGCCACTGTTCGAAATACTACGTATATAGAATAAGACATGCAAGGTCTTTACCTTTGTGAAGCTTACATCATTGGACACATTTTAATATTGGAAGCTGAGGGGCTGGTGGAGAAGTGGGGACATCTTCAGGTTGTAACCTGAAATGAGAAGGAGCCAGCCATATGAAGAACTGGCAGAAATTATCCTCTAGGTTGAGAGGACAGCAAATGTAAAGACCTTGAGATTGGGAAGAAACTTGCTATATTCAAGGAGCTGGTAGAAGTCCGGTGTGTTTGGATCCCAGTATGAGGGCAGCAAGAATGAAAGCAGATTATTTAGGATGCTGTAATTGCCAAGTGAGAAATGATGATTGCTTGGACTTGGGTAGTAATAATGATAAGAGATGGAGAGAAGTGGATGGATTTGAGGTGTTTTAGAGATGGAGCTAATATTGAGCTGGGCATGGGAAAGGGAGTCTAGATTTTTGTCTTGAGCAACTGATGGTTTCATGTGAGTTTGGGAAAGTTAAGATTTGGAAGAGGAGCAGGTTGAGGCTGGAGTTGAATGTAGGAGCCAGGCAACATATCAGTTTTAATCTAACATCCAGCTGTGGGGTTAGATGAGATTGCTTGGGGCAGTAGAATGGAGAGAGTGAAGGGAAGAGGGCTGGGGATAGAGCTGTGGGGGGGTCCTCAGCATCTAGAGGTTTGTTGGAGGAGGAGCCAGTAGAGTCGATCTAAAAGAAGTGGCGATAGGAAGAAAATCAGGAGAATATGGAGCCATTGAAGCCCAAGGGAGAAAGTGAAGAAAAAAGGAGCTGATTGGGATAGGGCTGAGATTCTGAATCTGACAAGGAAAGAAGTGACCACAGGAGGTTTTGGGGAGACCTCAGAGTGCAGATGCCAAACTAGTAGTTTGAAAAAGTGAACAACATGAGAGGAAATGGAGAGGTCAAGTACAGACATTTCCTTCAAGGAGTAGCAGAGAAATGGGGTGGTAACTAGTGGGAGCTCCTGGATCATATTGTGTGCCAATGGGTATGATCCAGTTGAAAGGGAGAGCTAAATGATGAATCAGAGAAAGATTAATTGAAGGAACAAATACATTGGGAATGCAAGAAGCGCTGGGGTCAGGCATGCCAGTGGAGGGATTGTTCTTTGAGTCTCAACATACCGGCCAAAGAGAGCCTTTTAAAAGCAAGTCAGGGCTCCCCTGGTGGTGCAGTGGTTGAGAATCCATCTGCCAACGTAGGGGACATGGGTTCAAGCCCTGGTCCGGGAAGATCCCACATGCTGTGGAGCACCTAAGCCCGTGTGCCACAACTACTGAGCCTGTGCTCTAGAGCCCGTGAGCCACAACTACTGAAGCCCTCGTGCCTAGAGCCCATACTCCGCAACAAGAGAAGCCACCACAACAAGAAGCCCGTGCACCGCAACAAAGAGTGGCCCCTGCTCGCTGCAACTAGAGGAAAGCCCGTGTGCAGCAACGAAGACCCAACGCAGCCAAAAATAAAATCAATCAATCAATCAATCAAGTCAGATCACATCACTCTTCTGCTCAAAAACTTCCTGGCTCACCTAGTTGCAAAAAGTCCACGTTTTTACAGTGGCCTATAAGGCTCTAAATGATTGTGCTCTCTTCTACCCCACCCTCAACTCTTACCTCATCTTTTACCGTTATTCTCCTTTAAGTCTGCTGTGGCCATCTCACTCTTTTTTTTTTTTTTTTGCGGTATGCGGGCCTCTCACTGTTGTGGCCTCTCCCTTTGCGGAACACAGGCTCTGGACGCGCAGGCTCAGCGGCCACGGCTCACGGGCCCAGCCGCTCCGTGGCATGTGGGATCTTCCTGGACTGGGGCACGAACCCGTGTCCCCTGCATCAGCAGGCGGACTCTCAACCACTGCGCCACCAGGGAAGCCCCCATCTCACTCTTAATTGAATACAGCAGGCACGGTCCTGCCTTGATGTTTTGATGATTGTGACTCTGTCTTCTGGTCAGCTCTTTCTGTGGGTATCTGTACCGTTTACTCTCTTACTCCTTTCAGGCCTTTCCCTAAATGGTACCCTCTCAAAGTTTTCCCTGACCACCCTGTCTAAAATTGCAACCTTCTGCACCCTTGCATCTTTTATTCCCACAACCCGCTTTTCTCCATAGTGCTTCCTACCTCCTTTGTACTATATAATTATTTATGTATTTAATTTGTCCCATCAGAATGTTCACTCTGAGGGGCAGGAATTTTTGTTCATTTTGTTCACTGTTGGCAGTACCTAGAATAGCACCAAATGTGCAAATGTATAATGAATGGGAATAAAGAAGAAAGAATGTGGGTAGAGAATCAGAGAGGTTTAAGGAACTGTTTGTGGGAAATGAATGTATTCTTTTTTGATTTTATAATAGTTATGAAGCAGGGTGCTAACTGAGAATGGAGTGGGTTAGAAGGGATGGTTAGAGTTTTGAGGAAAGCATAGGATGTATAAAAAGTCTGCTTGGAGAGTGGAAAGGTGAATTGTCAGAATGTGATAAAAGATTGCTGGATAGAGTTGAATGCACTTTTGTGGTTTCCTGAAATAGAATGTTTCTCATGTAAATCAACAGAACATAGCAATGTTAAGCTCTAACACAGAGTAAGGAAATGTGACGTGTAAATGCTTAAAGTTTTTAGAAGGGTAGAATTTTGTTTTGATTTGTTTTTAACACTGATCTTTATAGTATTTTATTTGCAATTGATGTAGAATGTGCCCTAATTTAAAGTAACATTCTTTTTTTAGCCTTACCAATAACTCTCGGATTGTGGGACTCCTGGCTCAGCTGGAGAAGATCAATACTGAATCTACAGAATCAGATACTGCCAGATATGTTACATCAAAAATTCTTCATCTGGCTCAGAGTCAAGGTAAACTTTAATCTCTTGTTTTTGGAATGCTTTCTTAATTCTTTAAAAGTAGATGCTAAGAATGTTCAGACTTTTGATAAATACATGGTTATGTAAAAATTGAACTTTCTCCCATAGACTCAAGAAGTAGAAAAGTGAATAACTGTGGAAGAAATTGATCTTCAAAGCATTGTTTCTAAAAAATTATTATGAGTTTACTTATGTATGAATGCCCCCCTTTCCCCAATTTTCAGACAACACCTAATTCCAGTACTACTTTTTCTAGAATGTTGACAAAAAGATGGCAGGTATTATGTTGGTTATTAGTGTTGTTCCCCACTTTGAAATGCAAGCCCTGTCATTCAGTGATTGGGTGACCTTAGGGAAGTTTTGAATCTCTAGGACTTAGCTGCACCATCTCTGAAATAGAGATAAGAGATATCATGTAATTATCATGTAATTTACATGAGAAACATGTAAAAATAATGTTAAAAATGTTCAATAAATGATGTCTGTAATTAGGCATAATTTATCTGTTTTATGAAGCTAGTACTACTTAGTTGGTATCAAAACCTTGACAGAGTACAAGAGAAGAAAAGTATTAACTTTGCACTTAGGAACCTAAATTTGAAAAATCCCAAATAAAACATTAATGAATTAAGTCCAATTATAATATCAAGAAATATATCAGTATAGCATTATTTGGACAGGTTGAATAAAACCCATGTGATTACCTCAATAGGAGCTAAAAAAGAAATTTAAGATTCCAAAATCTGTGCTTGATTAAAAAAAAACCTTGATTTTTCTTTTTCTAAATAAGGGTAAACCAGTAGCTACCTTTATATTTAACAGTGATACATTGAAGGCATTCTGTTAAAATTAAGATCCAGACAACTCACAATTATTTTAATTTATTTAGTTTTTTATTATTTCATTATTCTGGAGGTGTAGGTCATTGAAATATTGTGCTTATCAACTAAGGTAAATGTATAAGGATGGTCACTGTATTAGTGCAAAGATAGATAGGTGTACCGAGTATATTCACTGTATTCGCATATGAAATAACTCCTTAAAACAAAACAAAACACCCCAACAAAAACAAAGAAAACAAATTCTCCAAACCTATAGATACTACTTGCGTATAATTGCTCTCACCACTGTAGACTCTTCCCATCATAGTCTAGAAGTCCCGACTCCAACATCACTACTGAAAATGCCCCTAGTCATACCACTACCAGAGATTGTCCTTTTCCTCACCCTGCCACCCACAAATGGGAGAGCCAGCCCCTGAATACTGCCCCCTGGGGTTGTATAATACAATGACTCTGTTTATAGTTAACACAGTGTAAATTACTAGTGAAAGATTGTCCCATCATTATTTATAGCATAATCCAGTTGTCTATCCATTTGAGAGAGAAAGTTTAGGAATTTACAGCTCAAAGAAGAAGAAATGCAAATAACCAGTATGAAAAGCTTCTTTACTTTCTTAAAAGTCAGGAATTACTAATGAAAACAACTAAGATATTTCTCACTACTTAGATTGGCAGAAATTAGAGAATGACAATATCCAGTGCCATTGAAGGCATGGAAAATAGGATATTCTTATACACTGTAGGTGGTGCAATAATTATTATAAACTTTGGAGGAAAGAATCTGGCAATGTTTATTAAAATTTAAAGTGCACCTGCTATTTTACTTAACACTTTCACTCTCAGAAATCTGAGTGAAATAAAAATCTTATTATATAAAAGAATATTTGGAGGTGTTTATTTCACTGTTTGTAAAGTCAAAGACCAAGAAACAACCTTAAATATCCAACTATGGAGAATGGTTGAATTAATTTTGATGTAGCCAAACTCTGGGACATTATAACTACATTATACAACTATTATCAATAATAAATTATTTATGATATATGCTGTGGTTCATATGTGGAACTACAGACATACCTCAGAGATATTGTAGGTTCGATTTCAGACTACTGCACTAAAGCAAATATTGCAATAGGGTGAGTCACATGAAGTTTTTGGTTTCCCAGTGCATATTAAAGTTACGTTTACACTGTACTGTAATCTATTAAATGTGCAATAGCATATGTCTAAAAAAATGTACATACCTTAATTAAAAAATACTTTATTGCTTAAAATGTAAGCCCTCAGTGAGTCATAATCTTTTTGCTGTTGGAGTGTCTTGCCTCAATAGTTAAGGCGGCTAACTGATTGAGGTGGTGTTTGTTGAAGGCTGGGGTGGCTGTAGCAATTTCTTAAAATAAGACAGTGAAGTTTGCCACACATACTCTTTCACGAATGATTTCTCTATAACATGTGGTGCTGTTTGATAGCATTTTACCCACAGTAGAACTTCTTTTAAAACTGGAATGAATCCTCTCAAACCCTACTGCTGCTTTATCAACTGAGTTTTTGTAGTGTTCTAAATCCTTTGTTGTCACTTCAGCAATCTTCACAAGGAGTAGATTCCATCTCAAGACCACTTCCTTTGCTTATCCATAAGAAGCAGCTCCTCATCTGTTAGTATTTTATCATGAGATTACAGGAATTCAGTCATATCATCAGGATCCACTTCTAATTCTAGTTCTCTTGCTGTTTCCACCACATCTGCAGTTATTTCCTCCTCTGAAGTCTTGAATCCCTCAAAGTCATCCATGAGGGTTGGAATCAACTTCTTTGAAACTTCTGTTTATGTTGATGTTTTAACCTCTTCCCATGAATCACAGATGTTCTTAATGGCATCTAGAATGGTGAATTCTTTACAGGTTTTTAACTGACTTTGCTCAGATCCATCAGAGGAATCTCTACCTATGACAACTATAGCCTTATGAAATGTATTTCTTAAATAAGAAGACTTGAAAGGCAAAATTACTCCTTGATCCATGGATTGCAGAGTGGATGTTGTGTTAGCAGGCATGAGAACAACACTAATCTTGTATATCTTCATCAGAGTGACAAGGTGCATTGTTAGTGAACAGTCCCATTTTGAAAGAAATCTTTTTTTTTTCTGAGCAGTAGGTCCCAACAGTGGGCTTTAAAATATTCAACAAACCATGTTGGCCGACAGATGCGCTGTCATCCAGACTTCATTGTTCCATTGATACAATACAGGCAGAGTAGATTAAGCATAATTCTTAAGGGCCCTAGAATTTTTGGAATTGTAAATGAGCATTGGCTTCAACTTCAAGTCACGAGATGCATTAGTCCCTAATGACAGAAGCTTTGAAGCCAGATATTGACTTCTCCCTAGCTATGAAAGTCCTGGATGGCATCTCTTCCGATATAAGGCTATTTTGTCTACATTGAAAATCTGCTGTTTTGTGTAACCAACTCACTGCAGCTTCTACATCAGCACTTGCTCCTTTACTTTGCACTTTTATGTTATAGAGATGGCTTCTTTCATTGAGCCTCATGAATCGACCTCTGCTAGCTTTAAACATTTCCTCTGCAGAAAAAAGTATTCCATGCAAATGGAAATCAAAAGAAAGCCAGAGTAGCAATATTTGTATCAGACTTTAAAGGCCATTACAAGAGACAAAGAAGGACTTAACATGATGATCAAGGGATCAATTCAATTGTAAATAAATTTACACCCAATATAGGAGCACCTAAATACATACAGCAAGTATTAACAGGCATAAAGGGAGAAATGGACAGTAACACAATAATAGTAGGGGGCTTAACACTCCACTTACATCAAGGGACATATCATCCAGACAGAAAATCAATATGGAACCACTGGCCTTAAATGACACATTTAACCAAATGGACTTGATAGATATATATAGAACATTCCATCTGAAAGCAGCAAAATACACATTCTTTTCAAGTGCACATGGAACATTCTCCAAGATAGTTCACATGCTAGACCACAAAATAAGCCTAGGTAAATTTAAGAAAATTGAAGTCATATCAAGTATCTTTTATAACCACAATGTTATGAGTCTAGAAATCAACTACAAGGGAAAAAAATCTGTGAAAACCACAAATATGTGGAGGTTAAACAGTACGTTACTAAACAATAAATGGATCACTAAAGAAATCAAAGAGGAAATCATAAAATACCTGGAGACAAATGAAATGAAAATAATGGTCTGAAATCTATAGGATGCAGTAAAAGCAGTTCTCAGAGGGAAGTTTATAGTGATACAAGCTTAGCCCAGGAAACAAAAATCTCAAATAACCTAACCTTACACCTAAACAAACTAGAAAAAGAAAGAACAAACAAAACCCAAAGTTAGTAGAAGGTAAGAAATCATAAAGATCAGAGCAGAAATAAATAAAATGACTTAAAAAAATTAGAAAGAATGAGTGAAAATAAGAGCTGGTTCTTTGAAAAGATAAAAAGATAAACAAAATTGATAAGCCTATAACCAGATACATCAAAAAAAAAAGAGAATGCTCAAATTGATAAAATCAGAAATGAAAAAGAAATTACAACTGAAACCACAGAAATGCAAAAACTCATAAGATACTACTATGAACAACTATATGCCAATAAAATGGACAACCTAGGAAAAATGGGTAAATTCTTAGAAATGTACAGTCTCCCAAGATTGAACCAGGAAGAAACAGAAAATATGAACAGACCAATTATCAGTGATGAAACTGAATCAGTAATTAAAACACTCCCAACAAACCAAGGTCCTGGACCAGATGGCTTCACAGGTGAATTCTGCCAAATATTTAGAGAAGAGTTAATACCTATCTTTGTGAAACTACTCCAAAAAATTGCAGAGGAAGGCATGCTTCTGAACTCATTCTACAAGGTCAGCATTACCCTGATAGCAAAACCAGACAAAGATATCACAAAAAAAGAAAATTACAGGCCCATCTCACTGATGAACATAGATGCAAAAATCCTCACCAAAATATTAGCAAATTGAATCCAACAATACATTAAGAGGATCATATACCATAATCAAGTAGGATTTATCTCAGGGATGCAAGGATGCTTCAATATCCACAAATGAAATAGTGCCACATTAACAAATTGAAGAA
Organism: Globicephala melas; assembly: GCF_963455315.2. Lineage (NCBI taxonomy): Eukaryota > Metazoa > Chordata > Mammalia > Artiodactyla > Delphinidae > Globicephala > Globicephala melas. The sequence continues at coordinate 83,983,588 of NC_083319.1, read as the reverse complement.
TAAAAGCCATATAATCATCTCAATAGATGCAGAAAAGCTTTTGACAACTTCAACATCTACTTATGGTAAAAACTCTCCAGAAAGTGAGCGTAGAGGGAGCATACCTCAACATAATAAAGGCCATATGTGATAAGCCCACAGTTAACATCATACTCAGTGATGAAAACCTGAAAGTATTTTCTCTAAAATCAGGAACAAGACACGGATTCCTACTCTCAACACTTTTACTCAACATAGTTTTGGAAGTCCTAGCCACAGCAATCAGAGAAGAAAAAGAAATAAAAGGAATCTATATTGGAAAGGAAGAAGTAAAATAGTCACTGTTTGCAGATGACATGATACTATACATAGAAAACCCTAAAGATGCTACCAGAAACTACTAGAGTTCCTCAATGAATTTGGTAAAGTTGCAGGATACAAAATTAATATACAGAAATCTGCTGAATTTCCGTACACTAACAACAGAATATCAGAAACAGAAATTATGGAAACCATCCCATTTATCATCACATCAAAAAGAGTAAAACACCTGGGAATAAACCTACCTAAGAAGGCAAAAGACCTGTACTCTGAAAACTATAAGACACTGATGAAAGAAATTGAAGATGACAAAAATAGATGGAAAGATATACCATGTTCATGGATTGGATGAATCAGTATTGTTACAATAACCATACTACCCAAGGCAATGTACAGATTCAGTGCAATCCCTATCAAAATACCAATGGCATGTTTCACAGAACTAAAACAAATAATTTCAAAATTTGTATGGAAACACAAAAGACCCCAAATTGCCAAAACAATCTTGAGAAAGAAGATCAGAGCTGGAGGAATCACACGCCCAGATTTCAGACTATACTACAAAGCAACAGTAATCAAAAGAGTGTGGTATTGGCACAAAAAACAGACACATAGATCAATGGAACAAGATAGAGAGCCCAGAAATAAACCCAGGTACTTAATCTATGACAAAGGAGGCAAAAATATACGATGGAGAAAAGACAGCCTCTTCAGTAAGTGGTGCTGGGTAAACTGGACAGCTGCATGTGAAAGAATGAAATTAAAACATTCTTTAATGCCATATACAAAAATCAACTCAAATTGGATTAAAGATCTAAATGTAAGATTGGATACTATAAAACTCCTAGAGGAAAACATAGGCAGAACACTGACATAAATTGCAGCAATAATTTTTTGGATTCATGTCCTAAAGTAAATAAAAGCAAAAATAAATAAATAAATGGGACCTAATTCAATTTAAAAGCAAAAGACACCATTGACAAAACAAAAAGACAACCTTTTTTTTCTATTTATTGTGATGAAAAGGATCATCTAGTTTCCATTTCTACTGAATGGGAGAAAATATTTGCAAATGATTCGACTGATAAGGGATTAATATCTAATATATATAAACAGCTAATACAACTTCACATCAAAAAAAAAAAACAGATAGCCTAATTAAAAAATGGGAAGAAGAACTGAACAGACATTTTTCCAAAGAGAAAATGGAGGTGGCCAACAGGCATATGAAAAGATGCTCAATATTGCTAATCATCAGTGAAATGTAGCTCAAAACCACAATGAGCTATCACCGCACACCTGTCAAAATGGCTATTATCAAATAGAACACAAATAACAAATGTTGGTGAGGATGTGGAGAAAAAACCCTTGTACACTGTCGTTGGGAATGTAAATTGGTGCAACCACTGTGGAAAACAGTATGGAGCTTTCTCAAAAAACTAAAAATAGAACTACCATATGACCCAGCAATTCCACTCCTGGGTATATATCCAAAAAGCCACAAAAACACTAATTTGAAAAATATATGCACCCCAGTGTTCATATCAGCATTATTTACAATTGCCAAGATATGGAAGCAACTTAAGTGTCCATCAACAGATGAATGGATGAAGAGGATGTGATATACACACACAAACACACGGACACACACAATGGAATACTACTCAGCCATAAAAAAGAACAAATTTGCAGCAACATGGATGGACTTGGTGGACATTATACTAAGTGAAATAAGTCAGACAAAGAAAAATACTGTATGATATCACTTAACTGTGGAATCTAAAATATATAACAAACTAGTGAATACAACAAAGAAGCAAATTCACAGATACAGAGAACAAACTAGTGTCACCAGTAGGGAGGGAGGGAGGGAAAATATAGTGGTGAGGAGTGAGAGGTACAAAGTATTTGATGTAAGATAGGCCATAAGGATATGTTGTATACCACGGGGAATATTATCTAATATAATATAATTATAACTAATATAATATCTAATATTAGTAAATGTTAACTGTGTGATAAAACTATATGTAATTTTTTTTCTTTCATGTTTTAGAAGAAAACTTTTTTTCCTACTTTTCAGAAAAAACAAGGAGAGAAATGACAGCCAAAGGTTCTACAGGAATGGAAGTTCTGCTGTCAACATTAGAGGTAAGTCACTGACATGCTTTAATTATGTAGCTGTTAATAGCAACCAATACTGAGAGAAAAAAAATTACAAAGTACAGAATTTTTATCCTAGAGGTAGAGCCAATGAATGGAAGTTTGTTTTCTTTTTTAAATTATTTGGAATGGGGATATAAACATTCTAACATATATTAGATAAACCTCTAAGTGTATTTCCCTAGGATTATAATGATAACCATATTTTAAATCTTAATATGCCATTCTAATTGGTAATAGAAAATAAAGCATTAGTTGGAAATAAATCTTTAGCTTAAAATAAATGATTGAGGGACTTCCCTGGCAGTCCAGTGGTTAAGACTCTGTGCTTCCACTGCAGGGGGCATGAGTTTGATTCCTGGTCATCAGGGAACTAAGATCCTGCATAATGTGTGGCATGGCCAAAAAAAAAAAAAAAAAAAGATTGAAATTGGAAATTCTCATTTATACTGTTAGTTATTCATTTATGATTAAGTTCACTTCATACATTGGTTGAATAACTATATTATATTGATATTAATTAAGTTTCAATGCTAGTATAACAGTTCGGGGTGGATCAGCAAGACAGAATCAAGATTTTATATTTTATTCAGTGCAATGTTAAAAATAAGGAGTGAGTGAGTACATTGTATACCTTAGACTTAAACAATGTTATATGTCAGATTATATCTTAGTAGAACTGGAAAAAAAATGATCAGGGAGTGAGTTCATGTGTGTGTGTGTTTTTTTTTTTTGACTGTGCTGCATGGCTTGTGGGATCTTAGTTCCCTGACCAGGGATGGAACCTGTGCCCTCAGCAGTGAAAGTGTGAAGTCCTAACCACTGGACTGCCAGGGAATTCTCTTTTTTTTTTTCCTTTAATTGAAGTATAGTATTGATTTACAATATTATATTTTTTATAGTTTCAGGCGTACGGCATAGTGATTCAGTGTTTTTACAGTTTATACTCCATTAAACGTTATTACAAGATAATGGCTATAAATTCCCTGTGCTATACAATATATTCTTGTTGCCTATTTGTTTTATACTTAGTATTTTTTAACTCAGTTCTGTACCCCTAATGTGCCCCTCCACCATTTTCTCTCCCCACTGGTAACCACTAGTTTGTTTTCTGTATCTGTGAGAATGTTCCAATTTTGCTTTATACATTCATTTGTATTATTTTTTAGAGTTCTCATATAAGTGATAGCATACAATATTTGTCTTTCTCTGTCTGACTTGTTTCACTAAGCATAAAATTCTCTAGGTCCATCCACATTACTGCAAATGGCAGAATTTCATTATTATGGCTGAGTAATACTCTATTGTGTGTGTGTATATATATATATATATATATGTATATATATATATATATATATATATACCACATCTTCTTTATCCATTCATCTGTTTATGGATACTTGGGTTGCTTCCATATCTTGGTTACTGTAAACAGTACTGCTATGAACATCGGGGTGCATATATCTTTTCAAATTAGTGTTTTTGTTTTTTTCTGGATATATACTCAGGATGGGAATTGCTGGGTCATTCTGTAGTTCTATATTTAGTTTTGAGAAACCTCCACACTCTTTTCCACAGTGGCTGCACCAATATACATTCCCACCAACAGTGTGCATGGGTTTTTTCCTCCACATCCTCGCCAACATTTGTTTTTTGTGTTCTTTTTGATGGTAGCCATTCTGACAGGTGTGAGGTGATAGCTCATTGTTGTTTTGATTTGCACTTCTATAATAATTATCCTCATTGTACATCTTTTCATGTGCCTTTTAATTTGTTGAGACTTGTTTTGTGGCCTGGCATGTGATCTATCCTGGAGAAGGTTCCATGTGCACTTGAAAAGATTATGTATTCTGCTGTTTTGGGATGTAATGTCCTGTAGATACCTATTAAGTCCAACTGGCCTCTGGTGTCATTTAAGACTACTGTTGCCTTTTTGATTTTGTGTCTGATAAGCTGTCCAGTGATGTAAGTGGGGTGTTAAAGTCTTCTACTATTATGTATTATTGTCAGTTTCTCCTATATGTCTGTTAGTCATCACGAATTATTAGAGTAATGCAAATCAAAATCACAACGAGGTATCACCTCACATTGGTCAGAATGGCCATCATCAAAAAATCTACAAACAATAAATGCCGGACAGGGTGAGGAGAAAAGGGAACCCTCTTGCACTGTTGGTGGGAATGTAAATTGATATAGCCACTATGGCGAACAGTATGGAGGTTCCTTAAAAAACTAAAAATAGAACTACCATGTGACCCAGCAATCCCACTACTGGGCATATACCCAGAGAAAACCATAACTCAAAAAGACACATGCACCCCAATGCTCATTGCAGCACTATTTACAATAGCCAGGTCATGGAAGCAACCTAAATGCCCATCAACAGACGAATGGATAAAGAAGATGTGGTATATATACACAATGGAATATTACTCAGCCATAAATAGGAACGAAATTGGGTCATTTGTAGAGACGTGGATGGACCTAGAGACTGTCATTCAGAGTGAAGTAAGTCAGAAAGAGAAAAACAAATATATGTTAACGCATGTATGTGGAATCTAGAAAAATGGTACAGATGAACCTGTTTGCAAGGCAGAAATAGAGACAGACGTAGAGAACAAACGTATGGACACCAAGGGGGGAAAGGGGTGGTGGGATGAATTGGGAGATTGGGATTGACATATATACACTAATATGTATAAAATAGATAACTAATGAGAACCTTCTGTATAGCACAGGGAACTCCACTGTACGGTAGAAACTAACACAACATTGTAAAACAACTATATCCCCTCCCCCCCAAAAAAACTATAGGGTGCAAGATAGTTTTGTACAAGGGTGTATTGTACAACATGGGGAATATAGCCAATATTTTGTAATAACTAAATGGAAAGTAACCTTTTAAAATTGTATAAAATTTTTTAAAAATTAAAAATAAAAAACTGTATTTAAAAAAATAATTATCCCACTTCCCTGGTAAATGAGATAGAAGTGCAACTTCCATTCAGATTCCAGTGGCCTGAACTCAGTCATATGGCCCAAATGTAATTGCAAAAGAGCTGGAAAATGTGGTTTGGCTGTGTACCCAGGAAGAAGATGAACACTTAGCAATACTGCTCCTGCCGCAGTCCATTCTTTTCTTTAACAAATGTTTGTCTCTCATTCTTCCAACTCCGTCCCCAGTAAGCCAGTGGTCCAGTTAACACCCACAGTGCTAAGACAAGGGTCTCTGGTTAATGTGTGGTCCTTTTTCTGGTCTGGATTTGACTTTCTGGTTCCATTAGTCTCTGCCCTTAAATGGTGAAGTAGACAACACTTATTCCCTTTTGGGAAGGGGAAGAACAAGAGTCCCATTCCAGTCACTGATACATTGCAATTCCGAAATTCCTCTAAATAAGCACTGTAAAATCCTTCTACTCTGGGGATGAGGCAGTTCCTTGAATAGGCCACAGTTCTGCTGTCTATGTGGTTTTCTTCATCCAAGCATTGCTTTTAGTAAGAGAAATATAACCAAAGTACAGTATTTAAACATTTTCTCTTATTAGATTGGTTGTTCAGACTTTGGGAAATAGTTACTTTTCTGCATTGTGGGTTGGAGTGCAAATTGCTCAGTGAAGAGCAAGTTAGTAATATCTACTATCAAAATAAATGCCCATATCATTGACCCAGAAATTCTAGGAATTTATCCCATGTACAGTTGTACTTGCTTCCCTGTAAGTGTACGTACTTAGTTTTGGTTGCAATTTTTAATAGCAAAAGATTTAAAAAATTTAAATATCCCATTGATAGGTGACTGGTTGCATAAACAATGGTATTGCCATGCAGTGGAATATATCATGAGGCCCTTAAAAAAGGGTGAAGAAACTATTTATTGACATGTAAAAATATCAGTATAAAAATAGTTATCTATAGAGCAGTAATACCATTTGGAGAAATAAATCTATGTATACATGTGTATTTACATGGATTACTTTTATGTGTGTACAGTATCTTGCTGGATGCACAAGAAATTGATAATGCAGTTACTTTTTGAGAGGGGAGCTCACTGGATAGTCACCATATATACATTGTAGTGCCTTTTATATTTTAATACATTTATTTGTATTGTCTATTTGGTAGAAGTTGACGAGTTCAAATGACAAATTAATTCCTCTTGATAATAAGAAAATAATAGCTCAGATGATTTCCAAAAAATTTTAAGGACAATAAGAGACTGAAGTGATGTGTGAGAATAGTGAAAACCTGAATACGTTTATTCTTAGAGAAACCAAAAAGGTCATCTGTAAAATATAGGTGGTTCCCGACAGACAGAAAAAGTTTGGGAATCACAAATTTACAATGTTTTAATAAAGCAAATAAACTATTTATTTCAGAAAACGAAAGATCTTCAAACTACACTTAATATCTTAAGCATTCTTGTTGAGCTGGTGTCAGCTGGTAAGTTTTTGTTTCCTTTGGTGTAATTTCTGTTTGTAAACAATGATCAGAAATGCATCATGTGTACTTTTTTTTGGAATTTTCTGATACTCATACAGAGGCTATTCTGAGTATTGGAATTTGGAAGCGAAAATGTCATACTCTTGTTCTTGCTTTGTTTTTGGTATCTTCTGGTGTCCCTCAAACCCATGTGTTTTAGAGCCTTGAATGTAGAGTTTTGCATCACTTTTATTTACTGTCTGCGCTATTTTTTAAACTAACATAAATAAAATAAAATTTTATTTTGATGCTATTTGTTTGCTTTCTGAAGTCATCACTTTTAATACTTCTTTAAAGCTAACAGGTTGTGATATCTAATATGTTATAGAAGAATTTGCGATTTCAACATATTTCTTTCAAAAAACTTCTTAGGTGGAGGTCGAAGAGCGAGTTTCTTAGTCTCCAAAGGTGGTTCACAAATATTATTACAGATACTTATGAACGCCAATAAAGAATCTCCTCTGAATGAGGAGTTAATGGTGCAGATTCATTCCATTCTTGCAAAAATTGGACCGAAAGGTAAGGGTTTTGTTTGTATGACTCTCAGGTGGAACTGTTTTTGTTACATCAATTCTGTGTGCCTTGAAACTGGTAAATTTTACAATCTAAAATGCTACTGCTTTGTCTTGGTCTGAGTCATGGAATGCTTTTTACAGTCAACTAGTGACCTGCAAGAATTTAGGATCCTAAATTCCTGAGTAATTCTATTGCATATGGTGGAAAAAGGAAGAAAAAATGCGTTAAAGTCAGAAGTGTGTCTTGGTGTGTGTGTCCCTGCATATATATGTTACAAAAGATACACATAACATGGATATTGTTGAGGCCAGAAGGAGGGAGTGTGGATGGGAATGCTTTGAGGAGCATGCAGGTAGAATGTGTTTGCTTTTCATTAATAGTCATCTTATAGTCACGTCTCAGTGCCTAAAAAGCTTACAGTCTAGTTAAGCTTTTAATCATAATCATATAAGAAAATGATTACAGCTTTAATTATCTCAGATCAACTTTTAGTTGATAATATGAATTTACAATATTAGTTTTAGAAATTTCATTGTTTTATGACATTTCATTTTATTCAGAAGTTATATATGAATAAATTGTGTTTGTTCATTTTTCTTAAACAGACAAAAAATTTGGAGCGAAAGCTAGAATTAATGGAGCTCTAAATATAACCCTGAATTTGGTCAAACAGAATTTGCAGAATCATCGCTTGGTTTTGCCTTGTCTTCAGCTTTTACGAGTATATTCTGCCAACTGTGAGTATTTCAGAGCAGCTTTTAGTTAGCTCAGTGTTGTGAAGTTAACGCAAAATGAAAATTCTGTACTTTAACTTCATAAGTCTCTAAAATTTGTGGACAAGGAAAGAGAATATTTAATATGGCTCTTTGTAATTCTAACCCCCCACCACAGAAGTGAGGTAGGGTAAGAAGGTGAGATGACAAAATCTTCAGAATTCTCATTAATTCCCCCAGTTTGTAAAGGCATGTAGTAAGGGGGATGAGTAGGTGGCCTGTGGAGAAGATTTGGAGGAATATGAGGACATTGGAAGCTGGAAAAACTGCTATGCGTATTTGGATTTTCACAGATGAGAGGAAAATTGAGAAGGAAGGAATGTGGTGGCATAGTCACCTGGAGCTAATTCTCTTCAGTAATGAATAGGGAAGTAGCAGAACCGAAAATAAATAGCACAGGAGCCTCTGAGGAAGCTGGAGAAAACAGTAATCACAGGGAGAGAGTCTTAGATGAAGTGGCTCCCAAAGGGCATACACACACACACACACACACACACACACACACACACACACACACACACACACACACACACACACTCTCCCTCTCTCACTAATGTAATATAAGTGGCTCCCAAAGGGCATACACACACACACACACTCTCCCTCTCTCACTAATGTAATATTAGGTCCCAATCCCCTGAGGTATGGATTTTCTTCTATTCCCTGACTATGGGATTGGAATGATTAATAAAACACCTAGAATTGAGACTGTACAGTACATATTATTGCAGAACATCATCACAAAATAACGATAATCAAAGTGGTAGATGCGTGTGTGTGTGTATTTATTTATCTGTATCTATACTTTGACAATATAGCTAAAGGTGTACTCACAGGAAAATAGTTTTGAATACTTAAATAATTAACACTTAAATAATTAAGAAGCACATAAGGAAATGAATTAATTGGCTGTTTAAACAAAGAAATTAGGAACAGAACAATAAACATAAGGAAAGCAGAGGAATGAAATAGTAAAGAAAAAATACGTTATGAAATCTTCAAAAGTTGATTTAAAAAATAAAACAATTGGATTAAAAATAAAACAGATAAACCACTGAATGAAGGAAAAAGGAACACAAAACAGACTAAAATTAGAAGCGATAATGGAGTAATAAACAGATATAGAGGAAATTAAAATTGTCATACAAAACTTTAGGAACTACATTTTCGGTGGCATTTTATTTAATTAAGCACCAGGAGGTCAGTAAACAGTGTATTTATAATTTTTAAATAATATTTGTTCAGGATTGAAAATGTTAGGCACAATTTTCTGGTTAGGTAATTATTTGCATGTTCTGTCTAAAGTGTACCTGTTTTTCCCTACTGCTGTCGCTTTAGTTAAGGTCCTCATTACCTCTCACCTAGACCACAGTCTCCTAATGTGTCTCTCAAATCCATCTTTCCTACAATGCTGTTAGATCTGACCTGTATCTAAAATGCAGATCTGATTTGTTGTTCCTTTTGGGTAATTCCCTGCAGTTGAAAGAATTAACAGCTTCTAGGACCTTTCATAATTTGTTTTAACTTCTTTTCCATTGGCACGCCTTTGTCTAACACTTTGTTTTAACAACATGTAACTGCAATTTCCCTGCAACATTAAAAAATAAAGCAAAAAAACCCCCCTTCCTTTGAAGTATTGACTAAGATGGACTTTACGAGGGACTTGAGTTCACATTTACTAAACAATTTGTATATATTTTTGGCTATGTATCACATGTATATACGTTTCTACTCACTGAGGTTTTTAAATCACTTTACATCTTTTTTTTCACCTTCCCAGCTGTGAATTCCGTATCCTTAGGGAAAAATGGAGTTGTGGAACTGATGTTTAAAATCATCGGACCATTTAGTAAGAAGAATTCCAGTCTTATGAAGTGAGTAAATGTATTAAGTGTAAATAGAGGTATACCCTTTGTTATTTTGGGCCTTACCATCTTGATCTGTACAATGAGCAGGTTGAGTTAAATTGTATCTAAGGTCCTTTCTCAGTTCTTAAATAGTGATTTAATTATGATACAGATTTTCTTTAGTATAAAGTTTAATCTTCAAAAATATATCAAAATTAGATACATTCATTGAACATAGTGTTATGGAAATTTAGACTTTGAACATTCCTAGATACTATAATAGGAAAAAAGACCATTTATAGAGTATCATTCATTCAGAAACATTTATTGAGTGCCTACTATATTCCCTACCCAATTTTACAGTCTTTTAATGACTACTTCCTTCAGTCTTACAATTATCTGGATATATTTTAACTTTATACATTTCTTCTTTGTCAAAATCATGTTATTCTTTTTCTTACTTTGAGATATGTATATATATCTCAAAATATGTGTTATATATGTGTGTATTTGTGTGTGTGTGTATATATATACACACACACACACATCCATAAATAAATAAATAATAAATAAATATATATACACACATATGCACATTCATTTGTAGGTCTCTCAACCTCAAAATGAAAGCAGTTTCAGTTATTTCATTATATTTAGTACTTTCTTAAGCCAAATTAATGGTCATTCTTTAAAAAAAATTTTTATTATGGAATTTTTCAAATACAGCACTTATATTAATTATTACTTATTATATTCAACAGTTATCAACATTCTGCCATGTTTGTTTCATTTATTCCCCCTCCAGACTTTTATTTATTTTTCCTGGGGTATTTTTAAGCAAATCCCAGATGTTTTCCACATATATATGAATTTCTGTAAGCCAATACCAGATATTTTCTCACTTTTCTCCTAAATATTTCATTATGTAACTCTGCTAAATAGGGACCTAAAAAATAACCATAATACTGTAATCATACTCAACAAAATGATTAATTCCCTAACACAATCTAAAATCCAGTGTGTTTAGTTTTCTCCAGTTGTCTCCAAATGCCCTTTAAAGCAAATATCAGCCATGACGTTTATACTGTAAATTCTTTAGTATGATCACTATCAGACATAGTTTTTTTCTTTTAGTGTTACCAAAGTATCATTTCTTTGTTCAACAATATTAATAATTCTTTAAGATCATCTAATATTTTCGGATTGTCTGAGGAATGTCTTTTTTTTTACAGTTGGCTTGTTCAAATCAGGATCCAAATAAGGCCTCTACATTCTACTTGATTGATAAGTCTTGTAATTTTTTGCAGTCAATAACAGTCCCCCTACTTTTCCGTTCTGTTTTATTTGTTGAAGGAACTGGGTGGCATCTTATAGAATGTCCCAACATAGATTAAGATGACTGTATACTGGGATCACTAAATTTGTAGGTATATCCCTCAAATTTTCTGTAGACTGATGGAGCTTGAGGCTTGATTAGATTTGTTTTTTTTTTTTTTTTAATGGTCAAAATATTTCATAGGTGGTGCTGGGTCTCTGTTTTGCACCACTGAAAATCATTGTGTTGAAATGTTCCATCCCCTTTCACCTAAAAACTTAGCAATATTTCATAGCATTGCCTGATCCATTATTTCTTAAAAGGTTCCAAAATAGTGACTTTTTGGAACCTTTTTCCCAATAAAAAACCTTTTCTTAATAATAAACCTTTTTGGAATTATTTTCTCAATAATTTTCTCATTCTTTCTACTTTTATTAGCTGTGATTCTTTTATAAGGAAGAACTTGTCCACATCAACTGTTTGGTTAAATTTTACAAATGAATAATGTCCAGAACATACTCAGTCTTTTCACCCTTACTTAATAAAGGCCAGATGTTTAGCTTTTACCCTGCTTGAAAATGGAAGCTTACTTGCACATATAATTATTTATTAAATATTATTTGGTGGGATGACAGCATATTTACTTATATAAAGATCATACACACAGTCTTAGAGCATCTGATGAAATGTGACAAGATAAAGAAAATGATTGTTCACAATTAGTAAAACCAACTTCCAGAATTGATGTAGTGTAGTGAGTGGGCTTTGGAGCTCGGCAGAACTTGATTTGCATGTTAGCTCTTACTGGCCTCATGATATGAAGTAAGTTGCCTAACTTTTTATGCCCCAGTTTCCTGTCTATAAAATGGTAGTATTTGTGCCTACATCATAAGGTTGTTATGAGGATTTAATGAGTTAATTCTTGTAATTAGCACAATGGCTATATTAATGCAGTGTAATTAGTTTAGGTAAGTAATGTAGTAATGTGGATGTGCATGAATCCTAGTTAATATTAAAAATATATTCTTTATCTTTAAAATTTTTATGGCTTTTCTCTTCTTGATCTTTAAAGTACTTTAAAATTAATCTTGATCTTGGTTATGATCTCCTACTTAAGATCTACATTACTCTATTGTAACCAAGTTACCAAACCTAATATAAAAAGTTCCTATGAGAAAAGAACATTTCACAAGTATCTGTATAATATACAACATGGACTATTTCCAAAACCATGTAGAAATCAGTGGGTCTAAACTTCTGAGAAAGGAATGTAAATTATCTACATTATTCCTTCATTCTTTTTTCTATATTTTAAAAAGAAAAACTCTTTAAACTTTATTTTTACTTTAAAAAGGATAAACTATTCATTGACCAGACATCTATATCATGATTCCTTTATTATTTTGAATAATTGTAGGATCTCCCCCTTAATTAAACAATCTCAACATCTAGAGCATTTGTATACCAATTCTTCCTCCCCTTAATGCCGTGCATTTAGTTAGTTGAAGAAGATTGAGGGTTATTATTTATGTTTGAAGAGCGGTGCTTTCCTTTAGAATTTCCTTTCCTTTCCAATTTTAGGTTTTGGATTTAAACACTGTTAATCTAGAAGGAAGCAACTCTAAAAGCTATTGTAACTCTTTCTGAGTTTCACTACAGGTTTGGAGGTTATTGCAAGGATTGACTCCCCCCGCAACTTAAATAACTTCATGAGTACCTGGGGCTTCAGTTTCTCCTCCCTCACTGCTCCCAAATGAATAAGCCACAGGCTGCTTTCAAAGCCATGTTAGTTATGTTATTCTGTGTGGGACTTGTGAAGACTGAAAAATATATGAGGAAGTATAAAATATTGGTGCTGAGAAATTCTAATCAACATATAAAAATGTACTTTTCAATAAATACTATTCTGTAATTGTTGGGTAACTTTTATATTATAAATTCATACTGGCTTATAACTGATATAGAATTGCAGAAATTCCTTAGTACTGAAGTTTTTAAAAATACCTTTTAAAAAACATCTTGGTAAAACTGTCAAGACGACTTTGCACCAAACTTCATAATTTCTTTTCATCTAATGGGGCTGTGGAACAAGCATGATGGGCAGAAGGAATTGGGTGCATATCCAGTTTTGGCAGCATTGAAGAATAAACATCAAGAGAAAAACATGTAGTTTAAGGCTTAGAAAATGTCAGAGCATTTCTGTTTGGTTCAAATGTGTTGTAAACAACTGCTAGCAGGCAGAAAGACTGTTTCTGAAAGTGCTGTTAAGATTTTTTAAATTTTGAATTAAGACTTAGCTGTAGATGGGAAAATTCTGAGTTCATTGCAGATGATTGCCTCTAAGCAATTGTATTAGCTTCCTAGGACTGTTGTAACAAAGTACCTAGTACAAAGTTGGTAGTTTACAATAACAAATTTATTGTCTCTGGAGGCTGGAAGTTCAGAATCAACTTGTCAGCAGGACCAGTGTTCCCTTTGTAACCTGCAGGGGAGAATCCTTCCTTGCTTATTCCTAGCTTTTGGTGGTTTGCTGGCAATCTTTAGTGTTCTTTGGTTGTAGGTGCAACATTTCAGTCTCTGCCTCTATCATCATATGGTGTTCTCTCCTTGTGTGTCTGTCTTCAAATAGTCTTCCCTCTTTTTATAAGAGCATCTGTGTTGATGGATTAAGGGCAGTCTACTCCAACATGACTTCATTTTAACTAATTGCATCTGCAAAGACCCTGTTTCCAGATAAGGCCACGTTCTGAGGTGCTAGAGGTTTGGACTTCAACATATCTTTTTGGAGGAGACTGACATTTCTGATTTCATAATTTTCTTTCTCAACAAGAATCTTGTATGATTTATTTTTCATATCACTTAGTTTTTATGTGACCCTAGGCATATTATATTCTGAAATCCTTAGTTTCCTTATTCATAAAATGTGTCAATTCTGTGGACTAGGAATTTTTTTTTTTAACAATTAAACTAGAAAACACATATACAAGGCATATGTAACAATTTTTGGCATTTGTCAGGCCTTGCTGAATGAAGTCTTTTTTCCCCAAAATTGCCATTGTACTTAGAAGATCCATTTAGTTCTGATTTTGACCAATTTAAAAGTCATCCTTATTCTGATAGTTTTACAGTCTTAAGTGCATTTTATTGAATAATTATAAGATTATGAAAAGTTTCTTACTGATGATTCAGTGCTGTGAAAATTCTGTTATAATTTTATAGTTTTCATTTACTTTTAACTTGCCATTACCAAAACTGCACATTGTTTTGAGAAGGTTACATGCAGGAGTTTATATTTTTTAGAGCATATACTGTTGTTTTTATTTTACAAATGTTATCATAAATAAATGTTTATATGGTTGCTTTATTTGTGTCAATAAACCAAAATGTAACTGTTAACAACTTGCTCTAGAGGGTAGCAGTAATGAGCATTTATTATAAATGAGCACTTAGTCTGTACCTAGTCCTGGATTATTGTTTCAGGTTTTATTTTGAACCAATATCCATCTTAAATCAGTATCCGTTTTAAATCTTCTAAGTCATCTTAGAAGTCATCATCTGGTCACGCTATGTGTACCACTAGTGCGTATGTAGCTTTTTTAACTTTATTATCTTGTTTTCAGTTTTAATTTCTTGAGTAGTTTTTCCATAGATATGTACATTTTATTACATTATCTAGATTGTAAAATTATCTGTGAAAGAGATAACTTTGTTTTCTAATTTTATACCCATGAAGAACCTGCTACTGTGGGTATCTAGTAGGCATTCAACAAATGCTTAGTGATGAGTGAAATGCTTAAATTTGACAGTGTACATATTTTTATGCAAATTAATTATCCTTGTTGAAATCTTACTAAGAGGTACTGGCTTATATTTTTAAAGTTCCTGAAAGTTCCATTTCTTCAATAACTCATTTTTAAAAAAATATTTGAATTACAGGTTTTCCACAGTGATGTTATATATATTTTCAAAGTTGCTTAATGGCCACTGATTTCACTGTGTGTAACTGCACATTTATATTCAAAGAATATATAAGTCCTCTAATGGGCAGTGAGAATTTTTGAGATGTTAATTAGGTCATTATTCTCTTTGGTGCCGTATGGCTGAAAAATGTTAAGGGTTCATACTTCCTCTCCCCAAACCTCCTAGTTCCAAAATATTTTACATTTGTTATCACATTAAGTGTTAGGATTATTGCTTGATAGAACTAAAATACTTTGAAGTCAGATAGCTACGAATATCTATAGAATTTTGTAGTTGCAAACTTTGTGTTAAAACTTGTTTTTGTTTTAATTTTTTTGTGAATCAGAATCTATGATTCTTAGTATTATTCCTTTGTGAACTCTGTCCCAGTCAGACACAGGTACAATGATTCCATTCACCTAACCTCTGATATGAAGACTTAGACATTGTTAATTTTCTTCTTTTTCTTTCTTAAACCTTTTTTTTTGGTGCTTTTTTGTTGATATTTCAATCTTCCTCATATCCAATTTTAACCTGAAGGAAGTGAGGCATATAGAGAAACAGCATATGTAATTGATTATAACAGGAATGACATTTGGAGTAGATACTAATTACTTATCTGAAAAGATTGTATGAATTTACTATTGTAGATTAATTTTACTAGTTTTGTTGTTGTTTGTGTTTTCTCATGTTGACAGGGTTGCTTTAGACACCCTTGCTGCATTGCTAAAATCAAGTAAGTTTTTAAATACTAGAAATACTAGATACTATTTTTCTGAGTATTCTGTCTACTATGTTAAAGAAACTGGAAATGTAGATTTAGTTTATGTTTATAAAGCTTGTTCATAATAATTTAATGTCAAAGTTGATTTTATCTTTTAGTACAGTCGATTGATATATATCTAAGATCATTTATGTTTATTGAGCTCTAATTTATCAGTACATTCATATAATTTATTCAAGTATATTGACTTCCTTTTTCTAAGTTACTTTCATAAACATAAAGCCTTGTTAGTAGGGGAAAGTAATATGTCAATATTATATACTATCATTTTGAAAAAGTGATGCTAACATGGCCTTGAGAACATCTACCATGAAGAGTATCTTTGACAACTACTGTCTCTATGTAACATATGATTTTCAGTTAGGACCTCTTTATTAGAAGTTTTATTTCTACCATAAAATTCAAATTTATAACATTAAAAATGACTTAATGTAAATTTACATTTTACTAAATGCATTTACAGACTAAAGCACAATTTTTTTAATCTTCAAAATTGAAGTATTGGAGGAAATGTGTCTTAACGCAATATGGTGCTTTTTTTTTGGAGAGTAACCATCTGCATTATGTGCTTTTTTTCTCTCCATGATACTCAGTGTCTGTATTTTAAATATTAATTTTTGTTAGCACTCCCATTCCCCCATTCCATTGGTTGATTAAATTAACATCTTATTTAACCACAATAACATTTAGTCCTAAAGATCTATGTTGATGGCTTTCAATGTTATTTTTCCCCAAAACTGTCTATTGATGGTGAGACCAACTTGCCCTTAAGTTTGATGAGAAGGACAGTAGCAAATGATTAATTGATTGAGAATCTGATATTTGGTAATGATTTATTAAATTTAAAGAATCACCTTAGGTATTACTATTATATACTAGAGTGCATAAAATTCAGTTAACAGTTTTATCCTTGAAATGAAATGTGTGTTATTCAATTAGATTAGCTATGTAGCTTTGTTTTCATATATGATGTGATAAACTTTAGACCAAGATTAGAATATTTGGATTAATTTCAAAGATATTTGTAGCCTTGCTTTGATGTGCCTTCCCTGCCTTTGTGGTTCAAATTGTTTAAAGATTAATTTTTAAATTAATGTAGGCATATTTTTTTTGATTTAGAGTAGATTAAAATAGCCATTAAAACTAAACTCTTATTAAAGCTTACTAATTTTCAGAATCACTGATGACAAAGTCACTAATTCAAAGTCAGTAAAAACTAAAACTCTAAGTTTCAAGTATTTTTAGAAATCAGTTAACCTAAAATGACTGAAATGCTGATATCTTCAGTTTTAAATAATAAGCTCCCTTTTACTCCCTCCCTTCTTCTCCTTCAAAGGAGGATGGTGGGCAAACATATCTGTTTGCTCCATCAGGTAAAAAAGTAACTGACAAGTAAATGATCCTGGATTGCAGATAGATCTGCTCACTTCTCTTAAGAGTCACTCAGCACCTGTGTTTGAGTTATGCACAAGTTTTTAATTTGATCTTCAATAAAGAATTTAAATATTTCTCATAAATACCATTTAGGCTTTTGGGAATTCCAGTGGAAACACAGTTTGTAATAGGAGTTACAGTGATTCTTAAAAGACATTATGATAGTAATATCTTTTAAGTATTATTGGTAATACTAAGAAGCTAGTAAACTAAAGGCTTATATATTCCAATTGGTGTAAACAAAATATGTATATTTGTTTAAAATACATGAAACTATTGTTAGTCAGACCTATTGAACTGTTCTATAGATAGCCACAGCCTTAACAAACTATCTCTTCCAGACACAACAGAGGTATTAAACCTTTTACATAAGAAAGTGCCCCCTTCCTGCCCCTGTGAGTTTCTTCCAGCTCTCAAATATCAGAACATAATTTCTAAGAGGGCATTAATAAGTTTGTTGATCTCAGTGTCTTTATGTTTTAGGTGGGTATTAGCACATTTAAAACTGTAGTAATTCTTTCAGGCAACTAAAAGCAGCACACCCTTACTGTTGCATTATCTTAGTGTCCATGCCATGAGCCAGGTGGTCATTTTATATGTAAATGTAGATGAGGAAGAGATTGGTATATCTTTCTAAGTAAACAACCTCAGATGGGTTGGTATTCCACATTATCTTGCACTCTTATCATTGGCCCACCCATGTGGTGCTGGGTGGCTCAGGATGTTGCTAAGATACGATCCCCTTGCTCTCATCTTAGTGAAATGCACCCTTTTGGTTAAAAATCTTAAATATTAACATTAAAAAAATGAAGTACATCAAATTTATGAATTTATTTCTGTTAATTTTACCCCAATAAAATTGACTGTTTAGAAAAAAAAATTTTGATGCAGTTTTTTCATATATTAAAAAATTAATGACAATAAAGCGCTATCTTCTAATCATATAATGCTTCTTACATTTCACTTACTAAAAAGTTGTTTAAGTACTTTTCACTTAGCTTTGTTGTGGCATGGATATTTATATATAATTGTGGGGGTAATTAAAATTTAAAATAATTTCAATAGAAACACATACAATTTGTAGTAGGAGCTGCAATCCAATGGAGTTTATTTCACACAAAGATTGTAATAGAAGTTGCGATAATGATAATGGCTTTTAACAAAATCATAGTCACAGCTAGTGAGTTAAAGGCTTATATATTCCTTTTGGTGTAATGAAAGTCAGTATATTCATAAGTTTTAAAATATATGAAAGTTTTGTTAGTATTAACATTTAAAAATATACAACCTTAATTGTGTTAAAGATATTTTGATATTTATTAACCACAAAACAATATATGGGCAGGTTTCTGGAAAATTACCTGGAACTTGTCATATTTATGTTGTTAGCTAAAAAATATTTAAATATGTGGTTGCCATTTATTTTTGGAAAAGTATTGTAAGACTTCATTCCAGTATTGTGGTTATGTTTTTAATTTGATTTATTCTACCAGTGTCTCTTATTATTTAAAAAATATTTTCTCAATTTTCTTTTGTTAAAGAAACAAATGCCAGGAGAGCTGTAGACAGAGGATATGTCCAAGTCCTTTTAACAATTTATGTAGATTGGCACCGCCATGATAATCGGCATAGAAACATGCTCATTCGAAAAGGAATTTTACAGAGTTTAAAAAGTGTTACAAGCATCAAGTTGGGAAGAAAAGCATTTATTGATGCCAATGGGATGAAAATTCTTTATAACACTTCACAAGTGAGTTTTTAATTTTCTTCCTGTTATTATGATTGCCTATTAATGATAGGATTTGGTTCTTAAGAATACTTAGTATTTCTAAAAATACTCAAAAAGTATGATAAATATATTAAAAAAATCCGAAAGCCAAAAGGCACAATCGTTTCTCAAATGTGACATCAGACTGAGTTCGAGAAAGTGCTCAGTGCATATCTCTGCAATATGAGATTTTTTCCCCCATACGTAAAAGGGAGATGTATATAAATCTCTCCACTGGGCAGGAAGGAATTCCATATAGCCTCGTTTTCTAAGGTGTGCAGTTGGCTATACTCAGTTTTGTATGTTCCCCTCATAAGTATTCACAAATCCTTTATGGCTGGTAAGGCAGATATGTTGTTTGTGAGTGTTCTCAGTCTTTCTTCTGGAGAGAATATTTTTAAATAGTGCAAGTACAGAAGTGAAACCTGGAGTTAGGAATCCTGGTTCTGCCAGCCATCTTATGCATAAACCTTCTCAACAATATCTTTAGCAAGATTCTAGCATCTGTAGAGTGAGGATATTGCAAAGTAACCTTTTATTTTTACAAGGCTATAATTATTAGAACAAAATCTGTCTTGAAAATTCCAACCAGTCACCTTGGTTGTGCCCTCTTGGTCTTACACACAACAAATAATCTTTTTCTGTGTGAGAGTAGTTAAGAACACATATTTTATGTTAACTCTTAGCTTTTTCTTTTCTAGATCAATCACATGCACTTATTTTTACTATTCCTAATATGGACAGTGATGGATATTCGATATATGAGGAAGAATTGGGTGACTTTGTTTATGCCACTTCACATTTATGAGCCTTAGTTTTTCATCTGTTTTGACAGGTCAGGTGTGAAGATTTCTACTGAAAACTTCACAGGTTATCAAAGTGCCATCTAAAGCCATCTAGATGTCAATTGTCAATAATAATAACAGTGTTATATGAAATAGTTTCAAATTCCCTGTTCACTAGTCCTTCTCAAGAT
This sequence comes from Globicephala melas, assembly GCF_963455315.2. Taxonomy (NCBI): domain Eukaryota; kingdom Metazoa; phylum Chordata; class Mammalia; order Artiodactyla; family Delphinidae; genus Globicephala; species Globicephala melas. Next base: position 83,963,276 of record NC_083319.1, on the reverse strand, counting down.
TAGATACCAGGATAGCAAATTAAACTCTTAAAACTTAAAATTGTGATATTCAGGCTATTCTTTTATAAGTTGAACAGCTAACTTATTAGGGGTGCTATTGCATGATAACTGATAGAATTTTGAGAAAGGCTCAGCCAAATGCACATTCCTTTTTATTTTTTAGACCTGTCTTAATTTCTTAATCTTCTTTTTTTCTTCTTCCCTTAAATTTTCATTTTTATTTTATACCCTAGGCTTGCTAAATGCTCCCTAAGTCACTCATAGATATTACTTAGTGCTTTGGAGACTTCTGGTACCGGAGATGGTACTGATTTCTGCTTAGTTAAAATATTTAAGGAAAATTACTGCTAAATTTGCCATATGAGGTTCTTACTTAAAAAGAGATATTTCTGATTAGTCAAAGCTGTTTTATAATTATGTTAAATTTTTTTGTGGTATTTGCCTTCTGAAAATTATTAATGTATTACTTTCCGAAGTCATGTAAAATTGTTTCACTTATTCACCAAAGGCACATTATCTTTTTTTTCTTTTCTTATAAAACAGGAATGTTTGGCAGTCAGGACCCTTGATCCTCTTGTCAACACCTCCAGTCTGATAATGAGGAAGTGTTTCCCTAAAAATCGCCTGCCACTCCCAACGATTAAAAGTTCTTTCCATTTCCAGTTACCAGTTATTCCTGTGACTGGACCTGTGGCCCAGCTCTACAGTTTACCCCCTGAAGGTAGGACCACATGCTTCTTGCTGGCTTTCAGTGGTTATTGGAATTGTGTGACTTTATCTATTTTTGCTTTTGTTCATCTCCCTAGCAAAAGAAGGTTTTAATGAACACGATAAACCTTCATATTATTTTTTAGTTAATATTTCTTCAAATATAAGAAATTGAGATTGATTAATTAAGGGAAGGAATGTGGGGTGTACTACATATGTGGAAATGTGAATTGTGAAAAACTTTAAGTACCACACAGGAACAGTATTTGATAGTTTATATAAATTTTCAAAATCTAAGAATGTAAACATTAACTGTTTAGGTAATTCTATTTGAGCTTACATTTGTAGCTTTTTAATGAACTTCATTTTTTAAAGTTAAAGGTGTCTAATCATCAAACATGTTACAGTTTATGTTTAACAAAACTTGCACAGTTACTTACCTGATAGAAAATATGAAAATATCATAAATTGGCTCTTTGTCATTTTTGATGCAATATTGTGTACATAGCAAAGGAAGTAAGAGTTTCCACTTCTTAATGTGGGGAAAAAGCAGATTTTTTTTATAAGACACAGCAAAATTCAAAAGAGAAAGTAGTCTAGGCTATTAATAGAATTTCTAAAGTATTTTCTTGTTAGGTGATCACTTTTTAAAAAAGTAAGAGGTTTTTAATTATATTTAAAAGCAATGCTTTGAAGTGATTTAAGAAAATTTTTAAGTAATTATAATTAGTTTATTATCCTTGATATAGATTTACCTATGGTATATATCACAGAGTTCACTGTTATGATTGCATTTCTAAAGTATTTAATTATTAAAGTAGAAGTTTAGTCTATACAAAATATCAAAATGGATTATTCAGAAACTTCCTTTAAAAGGTTTAAAAGTCTAAGTCTGGGACTTGATTAAACATCGCTAAGTGAAAACAGTGATCTAATTGCTTCTTCTCATTCCATTTAAAATTGCCAACAGACTTCAAAAATAGGGGAAAAATCTGTACAGAATCTGAAAACTAGATAAAAGGAGCATTCTCATGGAATAAACATAGGGTGTGCAACAAACATGTTGGAGAAAACAATAGATTAAGGAAGAGTGTCAACTCTATTCACCCTTCTATGAAATGCAGTATCTCTGGCTCCAGGTTGAGGGCCACTAGTACCTAATTTGGAGGGAGAGTCAAGGAGCTGTTGGAATTTCTTTCTCTCAGTGTAGGATTATGGAGGTTTAAGTGGTGTTCTAACTGGTAGAAAGCTTGTGAGACTTCACTATATGTGGCAGGTAGTAACACTGGGAGAGAGATAGGATATACCCCAGAGTGTTCTTTGTTCAGTGTCCAGAATAATCACATGGATAGAGAAAGCTGACTTGTAGTGCAGGGAATATATCAAACATGGGGAAAAAAAAGACAGAGATAATATTTTTCTGAGGGCTCCTTTTCTGCATCATTTCAGACTGATGGTTCACTGAACTAGAAATGGAGACTTTAATTGACTAAGAAGGCTTCATGAATGAGATGTGAGAGCAGGGTTCTAATAGCAATTGCATAGACACAAGGAAAACACCCTGCTCTCCATCATTTTCTCACATATCAGGCTTCATTAAATTTATCACAATTTTCATTATTTTTTACCATCCTCAGTTAGACTGTAAATTCCACGAAGCTAAGACTGTTGTTTTTACCTTCATTTTATCCTCAGCATGCGTTAGATTGCATGAGTTATAATAAATGTGCATTTAACATTTGTTAATGGATGAATTGAGCTGGCCTCCAGACTTATTCTCTTAACCATTTAATGCCAAAAGATAGTGAAGCAGACTCTGGAGATTTGAAGGAAAAGAGTTCTGACTCAAGATTTCTGAACCCTTATTAGAAGCCACCCATATGTGAAGGTGACATATTCTTAGATATGCAAGGGTACAGAAGCATATTGCCCAGGAACCCTTCTGAAGTAATTATATGAAATAATACTTCAGCCAGGCCAGTGATGAATTAAGTCAAGAACGGAGAAGACATGGTAGTAGAGTAATTGTATTTAACATTACAAATTGTTAATTATGTAATACTAAATAGTTGCTCTACTATTATTTTGAAATATATCAACTAATTTTTGGTGAAAGATACATAATATACGGCTATAGTAAACTGGGTCTTTTACAATTTATATTCATAGATTTCTTAAATTATAATATTGTTGTATTTCTAAGATGGTAATTATAGAAATAGTGGCCCAAATATGTGTTTCAAAATGTAAAAGTAACATCTAGAGCAGAGATCCTTGGACTAGAATCTACTGAACCATAGGAATCCATGGATGGACCTCAGAGACTAAGAACCCTTTGAAATTCTGTATAAAATAATGTATATTCCTTCTTGGAAAAAATTCTTGAAGAGGTCCATCCATCACTGCTATAGAAAAGTAAGAAAATTTCCAAGATGCACAAAATCCGGAAAATGCTGAATACAAAGTGAGAACAAGCAAATCAGTTTCAGTAATAAGATATCTAAAAGGATAAAATACCCCCATTAAAAAAAAAGAGACTCTCAGGTTGGGTTAAAAACAAAATCTAAGTAGCTGATACATCCTGGAAACTCTTAAAACAGCAAGACTGAAAGCTTAAAATAAACAGATTGGCAACTGTGTATCTGTTTTTCTCAGCTCAAGAAAGGTGAGGAAGACATTATTACTACCCCACAAAATATAAATACAGAACAAAATGTTTAAAACAAGATATCCAAGATGATTTTATACAAGCTAGATAATAACAAGTGTGCCAAGCACTAGAACAAAGGTAGATAAAGCTATAATTATTTGGATAATATGGAGAAATTGATAGAAACACAGCATTAGTGGGTGATTTTAATATACCTCTAAGTTCTTGGTAAGTTAAATAGAGGAGATCCAGTCAATCTAAGTGGATGCTGAAGATAGCTCATGTTAATACATTTGAAAATATGATTGAGATGGACAATATTTTAGGGAAATATAAATAACTAAAATTGACTTAAATAGTAGCAAACCCACAACTGAATATGCAATCAAGTTGCCTTCAGTGAAGACACCAAACAACGATGACTTTATAGATTAGTTCTCTCAACTTTCAAGGAATTTTCCTATGCTTTATTTTCCAGAGCATAGAAAAAAAAGAAAAGTTTAGAAGCTAGTATGTTGCTGAAATCAAAACTTGGTAAGAATAACCTGAAACAACTTACAGATCATTGTCACTCATGAAAATAAATATAAAAATCTAAAATACTAGAATATTGAATTGAGTGGCATTTTCAGATATAGGACACTTTGACAAAGTAAGGATTATTTTAGAAAGTAAGTTTATTGTAATATTAAGACTTTAATTAAAATTTATCAGTAGGTCAAAGCAAGAAAACCAATGATTATCTTAATAAATGCTGTGAAGAGTTTTGATAAAAATCATTATTAATTCCAGATAAAATTTCTTAAGGAATATTTTCCATGCTAGCTGAGTATTATCTAACTCAGATCAGCAACCAACATCACAAATAGTTATGAATTGTTAGAGGAAGCCTTTCTCAACCATTATTAGTTAACATTGTTTTGAAAACTCTGGCCAAATCAGTGAGACAGGGAAAGGAAAGGTATTAATCATTAAAAGAGTGAGATAAAATTATATCATTGTCTGCAGAGGATGTTATTCCTCATGTGGAAAATCCAAGCAAATCAATTATAAAATGTATCTTAGACCAGATAAAAGTTCAGTGAAGTCTTGTTTACAAGATAGATGAATAAAATTCACTAGTTTTCTTTTGTGTGCGTACGTGCGCGCATGTGTGTATGTATATGTATGTATCAACAAAAAACAGTAACAGAAAACACAAAGGGAAAGATCACATTTATAGGAGCAATAGGACGAACAAAATAAACCCCTTGAAATATACTTTCCAAAACCTTATGGAAAGTGCTGACTTGTACCTTTTAATTGTTATATCATACAGATACAGTATAATTTATCTAACTAGTTTCCTATTGATAGCCATTTAAGTTTTTTCCTATGTTTTTGTCTTCACTATAAATGAGCCAAGGACATTTTGAAAACTAACAACAAGGATGATTTATATTCCCTGATTTTAATTGTGAGATTAAGTTATAATAATTGATATATATTGGTGATGGTACAAGAATAGATCATTGGAATAGAAAAGAAGGTCTCAGACACCCTAAGCTATATGACCTTTCACATCTGGAGTATGAAACCAAAGGAAAAATACCTATAAAGGAAGATATTTGACAGGTTTGCCTAAAAATTAAAAACATATTTTCTCTTTGATACTGAACTGCATTTTCCCTTCTCCCTATCCAAGGAGTTGTCTTTCTTATTTGCAATAGGCTTTTCTGAATTCAGTGCCTTCTTTTTTCCTAACAGTTCTTTTACCAAATGTCAGTTTTTCCTATGTTTATCCACGACTAACTGGCATTAGTACATTGACATAAATAGACCCAGTTACTCTATGCAATATAAATACTTACTTTGTGTGGTCTATTTCTGAAAGAATTTAGAGCAATTTCGTAACTCTGTTAGGATAGACTGAGCTGCTGTTACACAGTGACCCAGTACAGTACCACAGTCCCTCAAGCAACAATAGTAATAACAGACGTTTTTATAGCACATACTCTCTCTTTTTTAGAAATAAATTAATTTATTTATTTTTTGGCTGTGCTGGGTCTTTGTTGCTGTGTGCGGGCTACTCCTTGTTGCGGTGCATGGGCTTCTCATTGTGGTAGCTTCTCTTATTACGGAGCATGGGCTCTAGGCGCATGGGCTCAGTAGTTGTGGCGCACGGGCTTCGTTGCTCCATGGCATGTGGGATCTTCCCAGACCAGGGATTGAACCCATGTCCCCTGCATTGGCAGGCGGATTCTTAACTACTGCACCACCAGGGAAGTCCCATATAGCACATACTCTTTGCCTGGCACGTTATATATATTAACTCCTTTAAGTCTCCCAAGAACAGTATGTGTGGGTATTTCCATTTTATAGATGAGGAAACTGAGACACAAATAACTTATGTAACTTGCTCAAGGTCAACTAGTTAGTAACTCAAGGAGCCAAGATTTGAATTAGGTATTCTGTCTCCAGAGCCTATTTGCTACACTGCCATGAGATAGATTTTTTTTTTCTCTCACATACCCATACAGAAGATGGGTAGGTGATCCTGGACAGTAGGCCTCTGTCCACCAGGTCATCAAAGGAAAAAGATTCTTTTTGTTTTCATCATCTCCTATGGTGGTTTCCTCATGTGCATGTGGAAAATGGTAATGGAAGAAAATGGAGAGGACAGTTTTCTTTTTAAAGGATGTGACCTGGAGTTTGTATTTACAACTTTGCCTCACATACTGTTGGCCAAAAATTAGTCATACGGCTGTAACTACTGTGAGGGAGGCTGGAATCTATAACCTCTAGCTAAAACTCAGAGGTTCTGTTACTGAAATGAAGGAGAGGAGAACAGATACTTGGGTGGGAGGAATTTATAATCTTTGCTATGATAAATCACATTGGAAATGGAAGTGTAAAAGAGTTTAAAGAAGGTTACATCAGCACGATGGAGGGGTAGGAGGTCCCAACACTGTCTCCCCTGCAAGTGCAGCAAAAACAATAAATAACCAACTACAAACTGATCAAAATATCTCAGGGATAGCTCTGAACTTCAATGAAGAAGCATGCAGAACTCAAAACCTGAGGATGGCCACATAGAAAAGTACAGGAAGCATTTTATCTCCATCACCCCATTCCCCAGTCTAGAGCAGCTTGGTACCAGAGGGTTCCCCTCAGTAGAATTTTACCCCACGGAGAAAAGGACAGCAGAAGAATCCCAGTGAGCCTTGCTGCTGTGGATGTTTATAGCCTTTGTTTCCGAGGCTTTGCAAGTCTTCACCAAAGTTGATTTCAGCTGACGGAGCTGCCTGGAGTCCTGCCTCTTGCATTTGTTCCTTGGGGTTGGAGCTCTTGCTGTGGGCTCATATAGCTGCTGCATCTCCCCTCAGCTGGACTCACTACAGTGAGCCCCAGAGCTCCAGACCTCATTTTCATGAGAGATCTGCACATTCTCGCACCTTAGACACCAATGCCACTGCCACAGCAAGTGCACCAGTGCCCACGGACCCAGGCTTTGTGGTGGTTCCACATGCACCTGATTGTAGGACTCTGGCTGGCTCTGTTACTGCTGTGAGATCCAGCATACCAGATCAGGTGCCAAGGGGGATCCCGTTAGCTAGAACTTCCTCATATAGGCAGAAAAGAGCAGTACAAAAAGACCCTAGCAGCCTTTGCCCCTGAGGATCCCAATAGCCCTAGCCACCACTGCTACCTGAGGACCTCCATAGTATAGGCCACGGAAGACCCCTACAGTCAGTGCTGATGTTGACCTCAACTGATGGAGCTGCATAAAGACGCCACCACTGTGCCTTCCCAGGAAGCAAAGACGCTGCGTGCTACCCAGCTGGTGCTCTTACAGTCACCTTCAGGTGAAAGTCTTTCCCTACCCAAGCCAGTCCAAAAAGGATGGAAGAGTTGACTGCAACCTCAGATGTGCAGACATCAATACAAAACCTTCAGAAACCTGGAAAAGCAAGGAAACATGACACTGCCAAAGGAACACGGTAACTTTTCGGTAACTGAACTTAAAGAAGTGGAGATCTGTGAGTTATCTGAAAAAGAATTCAAAGTAAAGAAGCTCAGATACTTCAAGAGAAGACAGAAGCAATTCAGTGAACTTAGGAAAACAATACATGAACAAAATGAGAAGTTCAATGAAGAGTAAGAAATCATAAAAAGAACCAAATTCTGGACCTGAAGAATACAATGAATAATGCAATAGAGAACTTCAGTATCAGGCTCAATCAAGCAAGAGAAAGAATCTGTGAACTTGAAGACAGATCTCATGATATTATAAGGTCAGAGGAGAAAAAGAAATCAGAAAGAAAAAGTGAAGGAGGCCTATGTGAATAGTGGAACACGATTAAGTGAAACAACATCTGTGTAATGGGAGTCTCAGAAGAAGAAGAAGAGAGAAAGGGACAGAAAACTTATTTATAGACATAGTGGCTGAAAACTTACCAAATCTGGTGAAGATATGGCTATGTAGGTGCACAAGCTCAAAGATCTGCAAATAGATTCATCCCTCAGAGATCTTCACCAAGACATTTTCATCAGGCTCTTACGGCAAAGGGAGGATTTTGAAAGCAACTGGAGAAAAAACTTGTTACCTATGTGGTAATACTGATAAGCCTATTAGTAGATTTCTCGGCAGAAGCCTTGTAGGCCAGGAGAGAGTGGGATGATATATTCAAATTGCTTGAAGAAAAAAACTGTCAATCAAAAACACTTGACCCGGGACTTCCCTGGTGGTGCAGTGGTTAAGAATCCGCCTGCTAATGCGGGGGACGTGGGTTCAAGCCCTGGTCTGGGAAGGTCCCACATGCCGTGGACCAACTAAGCTCGTGAGCCTAGAGCCCATGCTCTGCAACAAGAGAAGCCACCGCAATGAGAAGCCCGCGCACCACGACGAAGAGTAGCCCCTGCTTGCTGCAACTAGAGAAAGCCCACGTGCAGCAATGGAGACCCAACACAGCCAAAAAAAAAAAAAAAAAAAATACTTTACCCATCAAAGTTGTCCTTCAGAAATGAAAGAGAGATAAAGAGTTCAACAGAAAAACAAAAGCTGAATGCCCACTCTCACCATTTTTACTCAGCATAGTGCTAGATATCCTAATTATAGCAATTAGGCTAGAAAAAAGAAAGAAAATGCATCCAAGTCAGAAAGGAAGAAATGAAATCATCTCTGTTTGCAGATGACATTATCTTATATATAGAAAACTGTAACATATCCACCAAAAAACTGTTAGAACTAATAAATGAATTCAGTAAAGGTACAGGACACAAGGTTAATATACAAACCATCAGTTGCGTTTCTCCACACTAATAATGAACTATCTGAAAGAGAAATTAAGAAAGCAATCCCATTTACAATAGCATCAAAAACAATAAAGTACTTACGAATAAGTTTTACCGAGGAATTGAAAGACCTGTTCACTGATCAATAAGACACTGTTAGAAGTTATTGAAGAAGACACATAAAACAATTGAAAGATATCCTGTATTCTTGAGTTGGAAGAATTAATATGAAAATGTTCATGCTGACCAAAGTGATCTTCAGGATCAATGCAATCCCTATCAAAATTCCAGTGTCATTTTTCACAGAAATACAAAAACTATCCTAAAATTTGTATGGAACCACAAAAGACCCCAGATAGCCAAAGCAATCTTGAGAAAGAAGGACAAAGCTGGAGGCATCACACTTCCTGATTTCAAGCTATTATGAAGCTATGGTAATCAAAATAGTATGGTACTCAAATAAAGCAGGGCACATAGACCAGTGAAACAGATTAGAGATCCCAGTCATAAACCCAAACATATTATGGTCAACTAGTTTTTGATAAGGGTGTCAAGAACACACAATGGGGAAAGGACAGTCTCTAATAAATGGTATTGGGAAAAACTAGGTATCCACAAAAGAATGAAACTGGACCCCTGTCTTACACCATTCACAAAAATTGACTCGAAATGGATAAAAGACTTTACATATAAGGGCTGAAACTATAAAACTCCTAGAAGAAAACTTAAGGGAAAAGATCCTTGACATTGGTCTTAGCAGTGATTTCTCGGGTAAGATAACAAAAGCACAGGCAACAGAAACTAAACGAGTGGGACTACAACAAACTAAAAAGATTCTGCAGAGCAAAGGAGACAATATATTGAAAAGGCAGCCTACAGAATGGGAAAAGATAATTGCAAACCATATATCTAATAAGGGTTTAATATCAAAAAAAATACAAAGAACTCACATAGCCGAACGGTACAAAAGAAGATAGTCCAATTAAAAATGGGCAAAGGACTTGAATAGACATTTTCCCAAAGAATTATGTACAAGTGGCCAGTAGATAATGAAAAGGTGCCTTACATCAATAATCATCAGGGAAATGCAAACCAAAACCACAAAGAGATATTACCTCGCACTTCTTAGAATGGCTATTATCAAAAAGAGAGAGCAAATAGCGAGGATTTGGAAAAAACAGAACCCTTATACACTGTTGGTGGGAACGTAACATGGTACAGCTAATATGGAAAAGGACATGGAGGTTCCTCAAAAAATTAAAAATAGAACTACCATACCAGCAAACGCACTCCTGGGTATATATCCAAAGGAATCAAAATCATTATCTTAAAGAGATATCTGTATACCCATGTTCATTCCAGCATTATTTACAATAGCCAACATTTGTAAACAACCCTAATGTCTTTCCATGAATGAATGGATAAGGAAAAGTGATTCATATATATGATGTACATATATCATATATAAATATTATTCAGCCAATTAAAAAAAGGAAATGCTGCATTTGCAACAACATGGATACATGGATGAATCTGGTGGGCATTTATTCTAAGTGAAATGTGCAAGGCAGAGGAAGACAAATACTGTATGGCATCACTTACATGTGGAATCGTTGAATAAAAAAAAAAAAAAACAATTTCATAGAAACGGAATAGAAAGTTGGATTCCAAGGGCTGGGAGAATGATAAATGGGGTGATAAGATCAAAGGGTATACATTTTCAGTTTTAAGAAGATTAAGTTCTGAGGATCTAATGTACAACATGGTGACTATAATTAATACGGCATTGAGTTTCTGAGAGTAAATCTCAAGCATTCGCACCACATGCACACGCACACACACGTACACAAAGTGTTAACAGTGTTAACCATGTGAGGTGATGGACGTATTAATTATCTTCATCTTGATAATCATTTTACCATGATTTACCATTTTACCATATATCATCACATTTTACACTTTCAATATATACAGTTATATTGTCAATTATTCCTCAATAGAGGCAAAAAATAAAAGCAAAGTTTAGAAAAATGTCCTTTAAAAATATTCTCTACTTTGTTTTAATGCACTCATTTGCTTACATGAGTACTGTCAGAGTACTCCTTTACTCTTCTTTCCTTGTGTCCCCCACCTCTATGGTCCTCATGTCCTTTTACATTCTGTTTCCTGGGTTTTTCTCTAATGCATATTCATTCTTCATCCGCATTACTGCTGTATTGGTCCAGACAGTTATTGTCTTTTCCTCTGTTAATTGGTCCCCCTTCATATATATGCTCCCTTTCTCATACCTGCCAGAGTGATCTTTTGAAAAATGTAAGTTAAATCACTCTCCTCTTTAAAATCCCCAGTGCTTATCTTCCATCGGATGAAAATCTAAACTAATTGGCCTATCATACCCTTCATTTTCTCATTCTTATTTGCTTCTCCTAGTACTTTCTCAAGCATACAAGTTAAGTCACGATTAACTTATTTTCCAAAGATATAATTTAAATTCTTTATTTTCACATTATTATTTCTTCTTCTTAAAAGCCACACTCACACACTCTTATGTTCACCCAGAAAGCTGCTATATTTTTCTCCAAGATACTGCTTAATTATTACCTGTTTTGTGAAGTGATCACTAATAACCTTGGCCCCAGGCAGTTTGCATTTATTATTCCATTCCCATGGCATTTTTAAGTATATGCCTTCATTAGATGTATACCTTTTGTATTATAATTATTTTTTGTTCTTTCTCTCTTTAACTTCATAAGCTCCCTGAGGCAGGGACTATATTTACACATCTTTTAAAAAATTCCCAGCACACAACACAGTGCATGGTACATGGCAGTCAGTGAAAGAAATAAATGGAGAGTGAATTGTAAATGGATGAAAAGAGTTATTGAAATTTATCATAAACAGGAAACGAGGTGTTTCATTCAGGCTGTTGCAACGTAAGACATTATTAATTTTTTAGAACTTGACAACATTAGTAAAAAAGCTCATATATTTTTAGAGTGCTTTTCCAAATTTTGAAGTACTTTCACTTCATCTCATAGGTTTTTCAACACCTGGAACAACCTTAGAGACATTTTTTATAAGGAAATTTCATTTACTTTTCCATTGGTGATTGAAATACCAGTGTTTTATATATATATAACATTCTACTTTTGGATGTGCATGTTATAGAATGCTTACCTCTGACCTACTTATAGCACATTTTGTATCACAGTGGATGACGTAGTAGATGAAAGTGATGACAACGATGATATTGATTTAGAAGCTGAAAATGAAACCGAAAATGAAGATGACCTAGATAAAAATTTTAAGGTTGGTATAAATTTCTGTGTTTAGTCAACTTTATAAATTGTATTCACAGGTGTAGAACAAAGATTGGGTAGATATGTATAGCTAACAGTAGATTAATTTGTTTTGTCCACATCTTTTTATCATGGATGACTATGGACACTAAGCTATTGAAAGGAAAATAATGTTGCTTTGAATACATTAGCCTGAAAAGGGCCTTAAAAAAAGTTATTTTCACTGTCTCTGACAAGGAAGATTTTATCTAACCTTTCTGACTTAGATTTTAAAGTCTAAGGGAATCTAAGGGTGAAGGAAAGTGTTTTTTGAGACTCTTAGGTGGCAACCCGTTTTGCTTTGTTAAGTGGTAGAGGGGACCATTTTAGTATCTGCAGAAAAACATCTTAACTCCTTTATTTTTCAACTGTTTAGCTTAATGCCTTTTGGGGCACAGGGGGTTCATTTGACTCTTGTCTGCTTGGGCCTTTTTGTCTTGAAATGCTACATCAAAATTGGGGTACACTGAGTATTTGACTCTCTCTGGAAATAGAATCTAAGATACTGGAAGGAGATTTCTATCTTAATAGCAGATGTAGAACCAGTTTTATTATCACCAGATGTGATCACCAAGGCAAGCTTTGGCGAAATTGTCATGGTAGCCAGTCTAGACAACGTGATGGCATGCATCCTGGCCTCAAGAAGCTACAAAGATGAAAAACAGTGCAGGCTCTGGTGTTCAAGGCAAAAAATCTGGGGTAACTGTGTTGGTGGTTCTGGACTTGATATGGTGAAAGAACTGGTAGGATCCAAGTTAGAAGAGTTTATATTCTGCATGTAAAGTGTTCCTTAGATAACAGGTGGTATATTAAAATCAACTGTTTGGATTCTTCGGGAAGTGAGTGTTTAGAGATAGTAAAATTTCCTAGATTAATATTAAGTTTATAATTTAAAGTTTTGTATTTCGATGGAAACCTTTCTTTTATGTATGTTTCCATGTGTATTAAAAACAAAGTATGTTGAGTGTAATTTATTCTTCATGGCTCAGGGTCCTCATTAAAAATATCTGTTGTGGGCTTCCCTGGTGGCGCAGTGGTTGAGAGTCCGCCTGCTCATGCAGGGGACACGGGTTCATGCCCCGGTCCGGGAAGATCCCACATGCCGTGGAGCGGCTGCACCCGTGAGCCATGGCCGCTGAGCCTGCGCGTCCGGAGCCTGTGCTCCGCAACGAGAGAGGCCACAGCAGTGAGAGGCCCGCGTACCGCAAAAAAAAAAAAAAAAAAAATCTGTTGTGACCACTACAGATGTAAAGATGGAGATTGGCAGGGAAATAGAACTCAATAGGAATTTATAACAGTGATTCTAATTTTTCTGCTTGAAAATTGTCAGTGTGTATGCATGAATACATATTTAAAAATTTTTTAAAAATCGTATGGGAATAACTTTCATATATTATGTATCATGGTCATTTACCCATAAATACATTAGTGTATATTTCCTCTAAGCACAGTGATATAGTAATCTTTCAGTGTCCTAGGGGGATGGTTCCAGGACCCACCTCAGATACCGAAATCCACAGATGCTCAAGTTCCTTATATGAAATGACATAGTATTTGCATGTAACCTATACACATCCTCCCATATGTTACATAACCACAATACAATTACCAACTTAATACATTTATAGTGATATATCATTTTTATCTAATCTACCATCCACATTCCATTTTGTCAGCTGATCTAATAATCCCCTTTAAAAGATTTTTCTTTCTTTCTCCAGTATAGGATCTAGCATCAGGTATTGCATTTAATTGTCATGTCTATTAAGTCTCCTTTAATTTAGAACATTTCCACATATTTCTTTGCCTTTTTTGACAGTCACATCTATAAAATATACAGTTATTGGCAGCATTATTCACTGGGGTATTCAAGATTGCTCACATTTTCCCCATTTTACCTTAACACAGCAGTTATAATAATAAGAAAAAATAATAGATTGAATTTATTGAACAGTTAATCCTGTGCTAGTCCATGCACTTTACACATACAGGCATACCTCGTTTTATTGCACTTCCCTTTATTGAGCTTAGCAGATACTGTGTTTTTAACAAATTGAAGAAGGTTTGTGGCAACCCTGTGTGGAGCAAGTCTGTTGGTGCCATTTTCCCAACAGCATTGGCTCACTTCATGTCTCTGTGTCACATTGGTAATTCTCACAATATTTCAAACTTTTTCATTATTAATATATTTGTTATGGTGATCTGTGATCAGTGACCTTTGATGTTACTATTGTAATTGTTTATCAATGAAGTATTTTTTAATTAAGGTATTTACATTGTTTTTTTAGACATAATGTATTGAACACTTAATAGACCACAGTATAGTATAAACATAACTTTTGCATGTATTGGGAAACCAAAAATTCGTCTGACTCTCTTTATTGCGACATTTGCTTTATTGTGGTGGCCTGGAACTGAAGCTGAGATATTTCCGAGGTATGCCTGTAGTAACCATTAAGTCCTGATAGTAATCCTATAAGGTATGTGGTATTATTACCTCTGCTTTACAGGGCTGATAATTAGAAACCAGAGGTACAGAAAGGTTATCGGTGTAGCTGATAAGAGGTGGGACCAAGATGCAGAATAAAGCATTCCAGCGTGAATGTTTGCTTTCTTTACCACTCTGCTCTGCTAAATATTAATTTTTTTCAAGGGCTACAGAATTGTTGGCTGTTTGACACTGCTGAGCTGTGTTATCTTATTTTTCTTCTTTACCACTGTCTGCTTCTTACTCATGTTGTCTGTTACATTTGGACTTTGCTTAGTTTTTCCTTTTTATCTAAATCACATCACTTTTTTCATGCTTTAGGTGAACCTGCTACATTGTAGTGGGTATAATATCTGTGTTCTAATGTGACTGTAGTCATAGAGACTGTTTTTTCCTCACCATAGTGATTCAGTTCTCTTTGCCCCAGATTTTTCAGTTTGGAGCATTTATAGAAACCTGGAGGTTCTGTTGTAGAAGAGTCGTCTCCAGATTGCCAGGACTTGTCAGTATATAAGCTTCAACGTATTCTTTTTTTTTCTCCTTAATTTTAGAAGAACTTTAAAGGAGTAGTAGGTTTATTTCTTCTGAGTGTGTCAGGAGCTCTTTATCTTTGTTTTTCCCCAAACCAAAACACAAAATTTCTTGCTATTGACCTCTCAAAGTATAGTTTTCTTTCCTCACTGTGCCTGTTTTACAGGAAAATTTTTTTTTAATTTTTAAAATAGCTACTTTGTAATGCTATATCTTCATAAAATAGTAATGAATATTGAACTACTAGTATGTTTAGAGTAAGGCATACCTTTTAAAAATTTTTTATTATTTTGAAAGTATTAGCTACTTTATAGATAATATATAGATAATATACTATTATCTACTTTAATAGATGCTAATCAAGAAAGTTACATATTTTTGGTTCATCAATGCATAATTTAAGGATATATGAAATTATATATTCATGTAATAATTACACAATTATGATACAGTAATTAATATGATACTCTTTAAATAAAACCAGTCTTTATTATTTATGGCAATGGAGAAAATCTTTTTATTGGTTAAAGAAATAATAGCTAAATTCCTGAATATGAAATATGAGAAATATATAATATATTGTTCTTTTTTAAATTATGTGTTAATATGACAATATATAAATATAATCAGGTACATGTATATAAAGCATTTTAAGGATTGACACATAGTAGAATGAATTTAAGTCTGAAAAATAAGTACTTTACTCTGATAGTAAGATAAATGTAAAATTGAAGATGAATACCAATTGAAAATTAATAAGTGGTTTTATTAACTCTCTTTAGCCATCAGTGAAGGTAATGATGGATTTGTAGTTGTGTAAGGCCAGAGTTGTTGAGGGTCCTAGAAAATAGCTTGGATAGTAGGTAACTCACACTTGTCCTTCCATCATGATGTACATTAGCTCTTTGTACACACACAGATCAGATTGATCCTGGATACATATCCTATTCCTCCGAGGTCATATTTCTTTACATTTACTGTCTTTTTTTCCCGAAGGGACATGGAAATCATTTTTGGCTGTTGTTCCACTCCTCATTGTTTTTTTCCCCTGAAAAACAGAGTGAATGGTCGTAATGAGCTTTTCTAAGGGTGCGTGATAACCATTAGTCGCTCTTGAGGCAGTGCGTTATATTGACTAACAGTGTATTCTTTGAAATCACTGATTAGTGATTTGACATGCTGGCTCCTCTCTTTGCAAGCCACTTAACCTCTCTGTACCTCAGTTTCCTCTTTAATTAAATGGAGGTCATGATACTATCTGCTTCATAGTATTCTTATGCAGATTAAATTAGATCATTATGTAAAATCCTTAGCAGAGTCCGTCACATATTTTCATTGCTCTATAAAAGTTAGTTATTTTGATTATCACCACCACCATCATATACTTACGTTTTTCAATTTAGTTTTCTTAAGTTTTACTGCCCTTTAATCTGAGCAAAACGATGGCAGTTGGGGAGATTGGGGGGGAACATAGTTTAGTTTCCATCTTGATGTTAGTTTTTCTATCTTGAGGAGCCCAAATACCATGCTATGTTAGTATAATCTTTGATAAAAAGAAAACACAACATAACAATCAAAATAACAATAACACAACAACCAAAAAATATAAGCAAATTTTAATTTACAATGAAATGAATACAACCTTTCTGCAGTGATTATTCTCTATGTACATGTAATTAATAATTTGGAAAGCTTTAAATCTGAAATGTATTTCGTAATTTTTCGTTTTTCTTAATTGGTGACATACCATTTTTATTATTTCAGAATGACGATATTGAAACGGATATTAACAAACTAAAACCCCAGCAAGAACCAGGACGAACAATAGAAGAACTTAAAATGTATGAACACCTTTTCCCTGAGCTTGTTGATGATTTTCAGGTATACAGAAAATTCAGCATCTTAACTAATTTTAAGAAAAAGTTCTTTTTTTCTTAGACCTATAATCACTTTTCACTTTTAAAAAATGAAAGTAGTGTTGCTTTTCTGAGTGACATTGGACAATTATTTCAGCATTCTGAGCTACAAATTGCTGTCGGTAAAAGGAGGGAACTAGACCATTTAATTTTTGGACTAGCTTTTAAATTTTTTAATCATTTTTGTTTATCAAGTTAATTGACATAGTTTTTTATTCTTTTTAAAAATAATCTTTAAAATGGCATTTCAGAATCTTATGTTAAAGCCTTATTTTTATCAGTTGCTTTCAACTGAGGGGAGATGAGAGCTGAGAAAATGCTTAATTAAAAATATAGTCTATGCTCGTTGAATTGTTTTTCCTGATAGTCACCATATAAGCATGGAAGGTCGGGGAAAGAGGACAACTGGAAGTCTTTGAATCTAAGTTGCTTCATAAGGACAGTGACTTCTTGTTAACATTTCTTACCCTCATTTATTTACTAGAATATAGTATTCAGCTTGGATTGCACAGCAAGTAAAGCTGATTGAATTGATGGCTAGTAGTAAATATAGTTTCTAACGCTCACTCTGCTGCTCACTTGTGGTGGGTTCTTGAGTAAGTCCCTGAAACTGCCCAGAATATTAAACTGTAAAATAAAGGGTTTGAACTGATAATCGTAGATTTATTTAGCCCTTGCTGCAAACCCCCGCTCCCTCTCCCCCCCCACCCCCCACCCCGCCAAGTTTCACACACTAACAGTGTATTCTGGTTATAATTCCTGGTTGCAATAATTCCTGGTTGCTCAGAGAAAAAGACTTAAATGTGAAGCTGTATGTGAGAAATAAAAACAGAGAAATGCTTACTAGCTAATGTTTACATTTCACAGTTCTAATTATTCAGGTTTCTCTTTGGGAACTAATGAGCTTTTGGATGCAATAGAAGAAGCAGCAAGTTGCTCCCTCTCCCCCTCCCCCAGTGTCTTGGTACTCCCCATAGATTTGGGGTATGTTGGAAGGTACGTTGAAATCAGGGGTAGTAGAAAGAGGGCAGGAATGAAGGAGAGGTTACTTGTCAAAGAAAAAGAAGAAGACAAGAAGAGGCGTTTGGGAAAGGATACAGGGTGATTTTCCTTCAGGCCACCTACAGGAAGTATCCGGCTGCTCTTTGCACACTTTTGTGCCCAACTAAGAACCACTTTAAAATAAAACTCCAGAGATAACAAATACTGCCAATTTAAAGCAGAAAAAATATATTGTGGAAGGGGTTTGGGGAAGGAATTGATTATTCTGTGAAGAAATGACCTATTTTCTTCTCTATTTGTATACATATAAGAATTATATAATGTGAGTAAAAACTGTAGGAGTTTTGATGTGGGAATAGAGATGAGTAGTTTTTTAATAGGTGTTAAGGTCAGGATTTTGATCCTCATTATTTCACGAGCCAGTTCTTTTCTTGTAGACTATGTTGATGAGTACTGGTACGTTTGCCTATTAGTTCAACAACCAGAATAGGCCACCCGTGATGGTTTCCTGCTTGGCACCTTTGAAGAGCTGGCCAACTTGTGCTTTAGTTTGGCTGCTTCTAGAACAGACTCCTACTTTTGGCCTGACTTGGTGTGACCAGGGTCAGATGGTAAAGACAGGTGTATCTGAGTGTTAAGATCTCTGAGGATTCTTCCCAAGTGAGTTACCCCTTTTTACTGTGTTTAAGCAAAAGAAGTTACTTCCAGTATTTCAGATAGTACATATTTATTAATGCCATATTTTTAAAGCTTAAAGTAGAATAGTTAGCTCTATGTATATAGTATATGTTGCGGGAAATAGCACATTTTCTTCTATGTACGTAATTGGAAAATAATTCTAAAGTAATTGTGTTGGCACTCTTTCTCATTTTTCAGTTTCAGAGGAATGCACTGTTCATACACTTTAGTCTCTAATTTTTTAAGTGTGTGTTGGAACTATGTATAAGCAGCGATATTTAAGTGATGTATTTTTGAGAATTAAAAATATTTGGTTGGCTCTAAATAGGAAGTGTTTGAAAGAATGTTTTTCAGCTATCATTGTATCAAATGATACAATGATATGAGATGGCAGATCATGAGATATTAAACAGAAATGGAATTAATTTTGATTATGACTTTTTCCACTTGGATTTGCATGTCACTTTCAACATCAACCACTGAAGCTTAAAATTACTTGATGTGTTTGTTTTTACCTGAGCACCACCCACTTTGTTTCCAGATGTGTTAAAGCTACTATTCAATGGCCTGACGGAGGCAGAATGAGTGCATTTGAAGTCCACATAAAGAATTATTAAAGTAGTTAGCAACAGACTTTTTTAAGGGGACCTTACGCATGCTTTTAAAGCTATGATTATTTATTTCTGGTGACAAGTATAGTTTTATTTTCTTTTGTTTCTTGATAGCAGAATATTAGAAGTGTCAAAATCCTGCATTTTCACAGCTCTGTTTTCATACATCTGTGGTAGCATGATGACATTTACCATATGGACTTTTGTTATGTTTATTTCTTTCCCCTCTTTTTTTTTTTTTTTTTTTTTTTGTGGTACGCGGGCCTCTCACTGTTGTGGCCTCTCCCGTTGCGGAGCACAGGCTCCGGACGCTCAGGCTGAGCGGCCGTGGCTCATGGGCCCAGCCGCTCCGCGGCATGTGGGATCCTCCCGGACCGGGGCACGAACCCGTGTCCCCTGCATTGGCAGGCGGACTCTCAACCACTGCGCCACCAGGGAAGCCCTCTAGTTACTCTTGATAAAATAGTAAATATATGTATTTACTAAATTCTGAAGTTAATTAGGATCTTTCTTTTCTCTTCTTAATTATAAAACGAAACTTAGGATACTTTATATACACCTCCCAAACCTTCAAAACTTACATGCTTTGAATTTATATTTTAACTCTAGCTTAAAAAAAAACCTCATATGATGCTACTGCTTTGTGTTTAGATTCAGTGTTTAAGATTTACGTACATTTTCACTACCTTGTAATTTTTTATTTCTTCTTGTTTCTCAGACTTTCTGTCTGAATTGCTTTCCTTCTGCTTGAAATGTTTTATCGTATCTGTCTGTCTGTCTCTTTTTTGGTCCAAAAATATATTTATTTTGTAATTCTTCTTGAAAGTCAGTCACTGTTTTCCTCTAGCTGCTTTTTTAAAATCAACTTTATTTAAGTGTAATTTACATGCAATAAATTACAAATACTTAGGTTCAATGAGTTTTAACAGATATATACAATTGTGTAGCTACCAACCCTGTCAAGATGTAGAATTGTTTCTGTCACCCCAGAAATTCTGCCTGTGTTTCTTTTTAGACAATATCCTCACCTCTTGCCCAGGTAACTACTGATCTGCTGTCACTCCAGGTTAATTTTGCCTGTTTTGGAATTTCTCAAAACTGGGCTCATATAGTATGTCCTTTTTTGTGTAAGGCTTCTTTTGCTCAGTATGTTTTTGAGATTCACCTGTATTTTGCATTTATCAGTGGGTTTTTCCCCTTATTGCTGAGTAGTATTTCACTGTATGAATATACCACGATTTCTTTATTCATTCACTTCTTGATGAGTATTGAAATGTTGTCAGTTTTGGACTATCATGAATACAATTGATACTACCATGTGTGTACAAAGCTTTTTTGTAGGAAAGCTTGTAGGCAATATGCCTTCATTTCTCTTGGATAGATACCTACAAGTGAAACTGCTGGGTTGAGTGTATGTTTTCACTTTATAAGAAATTGTTTCTGGTGACTTGTAAGATTGTTTCTTTAGCTTCAATGCTCTACAGTTTCCCAGAAATGTTTGTTAAGTGTAGGTATTTGTTAAGTCTTGGGATTCATTGTGTTTTGGAATCTGTGAGTGTTGTTTTCTCATAGGATTTGGAAAAATTCTTTATTCTCTTCTTCAGATACTGCCTCTTTCTCTTTCCCTCTCTCTTCTCTTTTGGCATTTCTAATTGAATGTAGATTTTCTAACTCTCTTCCATATCTTTTAACTCTTTTTTTAAAAATGTTTTCCTTCTCTTTGTTTCTCTGTGCTGCATTTAGGTAATTTCATCAGAACAGTCTACCAGTTCCCTAGTTCTGATTTTTGCTCCATCTAATCTATCATTAGAAACATACATTAGGCATTTAAATTTGTTTTTGAATTTTAGAAGGTTTAAAAAAAATGTTTCATCAGTCTTTAACTTCTTGTTTCTTGTCTTTCATTTCTTTGAACATATTAGATATAGGCATTCCTTAGTCTTACAGTTTTAGTGTCTGAATTTCTTGCAGATTTTTTTTTTTTTTTTTTTTTGTGGTATGCGGGCCTCCCACCATTGTGGCCTCTCCCGTTGTGGAGCACAGGCTCTAGACGTGCAGGCCCAGCAGCCATGGGTCATGGGCCCAGCCGCTCCGCGGCATGTGGGATCCTCCCGGACCAGGGCACGAACCCACGTCGCCTGCATCGGCAGGCGGACTCTCAACCACTGCGCCACCAGGGAAACCCTTGCAATTTAAAAAAAAAATTTTTTTTTACCATGAGCTGCTCGTTTTCTCTATAATTTTGTGGAAATTCCAGAAGTTTTTGTTGTTGTTGCTGCTTTTGACAAGCACTGTAATAGATTAAATTCCTCATTGAGGGTTTTTGGACCACCCAGGTAATGTGAATTCGGGCTGCAAATTCATGTGGTGTGATAGCAGGCTTTTGGTACCATTTTTTTGAGTAGTGCTATTCTTCACCCTCTTAAGTGCTAAGGTTTGAGACAGTTGACTTTCCTTGCTATTATTTGTTTTGTGGTAGGGTATTTCTAGGGCCTCTATATTGAAGGTTTAGTTTTCTGGGGTTCCTCTTTATGGGAGGGGTATCTTCTGTTGGACTCCCCACTTTATGCAAGCTCTGGGTTACTCTCCTGTTCTTTATACTTTTTGAGATGGGAAAACCTATACCCTAGGTCACCTGTTTTAACAAACATTTTTCAAGTGAAAGCCAGCTTCAGTCTTACAGCTTTGGGATCCCGTCTTCACTTACTATTTGGTTTTTAATCCTTGCTTTCTTATTCACTTGCTGTCATACTTAAAATGTTTTAATATCTTTTTTTTTTGGCCGTGCCGTATGGCTTGCAGGATCTCAGTTTCCTGACCAGGGATTGAACCCTGGGTCAGGCAGTGAAAGCTCTGAATCCTAACCACTAGACCATCAGGGAACTCCCAAAATATTTTAATATCTTTTCCAACAGTTGTAAATGTTTCTGTGGGGTAGATAACTAGCCCACCAGGTTTCCTACAACAGATTTTTAAATGCAGATTTCTTCCCTTATCTACCACTTTAGAAAAATTTTTTAAAAACTATAGCACCTAATGTTGTCAAGGAAGAGAAAAGTTCAAATAGATCCTCTCATATACAGTTACTGGGAATAGTATTAATATTTTTGGAAGGCATTTGGACAATTTGTATTAAACATTAAAATTGATTATAGTATCTGGCTCTGTAATGCCATTTCAGTGCTTGGGAAATTATCCTAAACAAAAAATTTATGCAAAAGGATGTTCATTGCAGAGTTCTTTATAATAGGAAAATTTTGGAAATGGCTTAAATATACATCTTATTTGTTTGTTTAAATCCTTCCGTATTCTGTGAAGGATTTAATGCCCAGCAATAGAATAAAGGTTAAATCCATTGAGTTTTTTTTTTTTTTTTTGATAAAGTCTTACATAGACCAAAAAAAGGTCTAAAAGTATAAAAAGAGAAAAGGCTACTTGATCTGTCAGCAGCATCCTTATTTTTACTTGTCTTCCAGGACACTTTTCTTTCCTGGTTTTCATGTTCCCAGCCCAGCTTTTTCTTCTCCATCTCCTAGTGTTTCATTTTCATCTCCTCAACTTCTTAAGATTGTAGTATCCCGAGGTGTACAGCCTTTTGTCTTCTCTTATCTGTCTGTTTCTTTCCACTGATGATTTCCAGTCTCATGGCTTGGAGTAGTATCTGTATGTGAATGACTCTCAAAGTAACATCTTCTGCATACACCTTTCTTCTGAATTCTCAATGCATACATTCAGCTGCCTGCCTTACATCCTTGTCTATATGTGACTAGCTCACACTTAACATTCCAAAGCTAAACTCCTGATGCTTTTCAGTTGTTCAGGCAAATACTTTGGTACCATCTGTGACCTCTCTTTGTACCTTTTACCCTGTATCTGGTCTATCAAGATATCATGTCTTTTTGGCCTCACAATACATTTAGAATCCAACCACTTCTTACCAACTTCCGTAGATTACTGCAGAGGACTCTTAATTGGTCTTCCTGCTTCTATTAGCCCCGCCCGCTCCTCCCCAGAAAGACAGAATCAAACTAAACAAAAAAGAATTACGTAGCCCCAAATGCCTAAATGCTGTGGTTAAGAAGCCTGCACTATAGTTTTGGTTTTTGTCTTTTCCCCCCACCCCCTTCCCCAAATACGTCATGTCATGGCACTCATCTTCTCAGAACCCTCCCTTGGCTCCCAGTCTCATTCAGAGTAAAAAGCAAAATTCTTACAATAGTCTGCAAGGCCCTACAGTGTCTGGTCCTCTTTACCTCTTGGACTTTATCTTGGTCCGTCTGTTCCAGCCATCCTAACCTCCTTGCTGTTCTCTGACCACACCAGGCCTTCTCCCACTCAGGGGTCTGGGAACCGGCAGCCCTCTCTGTCTTTGCTTATATCTGCTCAGTGAGCCTTCCCTAATCAATGGCATTAATATTGCCACCCACCTCTCCTCCCCCTGGCACCTCCAGTCCACATTACCCCTTTCCCCCTCTTCTTTTGCTTTAACACTTTACCCTCTAACATCCTATAAAATATATTTGTATCATGTTTATTACTTTTTCTATTGACAGCCCTCTCCCCTCCTTCTGTAGAAGAATATAAGCTGCAAAAGGGAAGAGTTGTTTTTTTTTTTTTTAAACTGATGGGTCTTAAGTGCCTGAAACTGCTTGGCACAAAACAAACACTCTAAATATCTGTTGAATTAGTGAATAGCAATTTAGCTGTTCTGTTTCCTTTAATAGATTTTGGATGATTTTAATGTCTCTATACTTTTCTAAAATTTCTCATATTTGTTATATATAGGCACTATTTTTATAATAGAAAAAGTAAAATTAAGTGTAATGAATTTTGTGCTGGTTAAACATTTTGTTTTTTATTAGCAATATTAAAATATACCCTGTTTTATCCATCTTTAAAATTTTCAAATGTTAGGTTTCTGAATCAGCATATAAAATGAATATGATCTTAGTTTTGTTAATATGTATAAATATTCACATATAAAAGATTAAACTTATTTTTTATTTTCAAAGGACTATGATTTAATCTCCAGAGAACCAAAAGCTTTTGTATTTGAGGGAAAAGTGCGTGGCCCTATTGTTGTTCCCACGGCAGGAGAGGAAGCGTCTGGGAATTCCAGCAATTTAAGAAAAGGAGTTGTAATGAAGACGACTGTGTCTCCTAAAGGAGATGAAGATAATAAGAAACCAGCCTGTGCGGATCTGGCAAAAGAAGACATTAAAGATAATGACAGAACATTACAACAGCAGCTAGGTGATCAAAATAGAACTATTTCATCGGGCCATGGCTTAAACAATGATATTGTGAAGGCCTTGGACCGAATTACATTGCAGAATATTCCTTCTCGAACAGCCCCGGGTTTTACTGCAGGAATGAAGAAGGACTACGGTCTCCCTGTCACTGCCCTTACATGCGCTAATGCATGTTCACACGTGGCTACTTGTGGGAATGTTCTGTTTGAGGGAAGAACTGTTCAGCTAGGCAAGCTTTGCTGTACTGGAGTCGAAACTGAGGATGATGAAGACACTGAGTCTACTGCATCAGTGGAACAAGCATTAGTTGAAGTTCCTGATGGACCAACACTCCACGACTCAGATCTTTATATTGAGATTGTGAAAAGTACAAAGTCTGTCCCAGATTATTCGGAGGTGGCTTATCCTGATTATTTTGGTCACGTTCCTCCTCCATTCAAAGAGCCTATTTTGGAAAGGCCTTATGGTGTACAAAGGTGAGTTGTAGATTTCCTCTTCCTCATAAACAAGATCATTGTCAAAATATGGAGCATGCTGAAATAAACTGCTTTGGGTATTTAGGAAGAAAATTACTCTTAATTAAAGTTAGTGTCGGCAGAGCCCCCTCACCTCCCGCTTGTATCCCTCACAAGCATCCTGTAGTAATAAATATACTTCTTGCCTAGCAAAAGAAAAAAAATAAAGTTAGTGTCATTTTTTATCCTGCTTTGGAAATTTTGCATTGTTTTGAAATTGTCTGTATGGGTTTACTTTATTTTCTAAGTTCATTACCTATTCAAATGAAGCCAGCATAATAAACCTGACCATTGTACAATTTAGAAATTTTCTATTTAGAATGATTCTGAAAATATAAGAAGATTGTTTAGTAATCTTTGAAAAAATATTATATTAGTTATATATTAATTTAGTAATTTGATTATTATTTGAACTTGATTTGGGTATATAATCTAAAAATACCAATATGGGCAGCATTATTTTGTTGTAAAATTTGGAATTGGAAATATACAATATAAAAATTTGGGATTCACAGGACTGAACTTATTAAATATTGCCAATTAATTTTAAAAATTATGGTTAGTATTAACTGTTGTCAACTAGTGAATATTGGGCACGTAAATACATTTTTGGTGCAACTTGACTATTTTCAGAGATTATGATTAAGGGTTTGTGACGGTGGCTTACCAGTACTTAAGAACATTTATATGTTCTTGCTATGGGTATGGTATGTGATGATGAAGGAAGACATTACTGTGCATATTTGATCCTCTTTAGACGATGAGCTCCTTTAAGGCAACACCTGTGTCTTATTTATTTTTTATATTTAGTATATAATTAATCATTTTTACTTGGCAACTTAGTATATGTTTAATGCTACCAGTTGACTCCTTGATCCATAGGTGTGGAATCACATACAACATAGCATCAGAACAAGTGACTGACTTTGCTGGGACGTGGGGCGGGGGGGTGGGTGGGAGGGTGGGCCTTTGCCTTGTCATCCACCGGTTGTATCACAGACTGCATCATCCAGAGGCCACGGGCCTCTTGGAGTGCTGGAGTGGCCTTCAGAAGGCACAGATGAAGCTCCAACTCAGAGGAAATACTCTGCAAGGATGGGCTGCAGTCTTACAGGATGCAGTATAGGCACTAAGTTAGAAACTTCCATTTGGTTCTGTATCCCCAGTAGAAAGACTAATGGGTCTGGGAAGCAGGAGGTGGAAACAGAAATAGTCCTACTTACTGTAGCTCACAGTGTCCCGCTGGGGAACTTTGTGCAGGCGTGTGTCCCTGCACCTCTGAGCTCTGCAGCGTTAGTAGTCCTAGCCCCAAAGTGGGTGTAGTCTTTCCACAGGGGACATAGCAAGGGTACAGTTTGACTGCAAGCTGTGGTTGCCAGTGATTTACTTTAGTCTCTTGTGTCTAGGACCAGCAGACAGGACCCAGATCAGCTAAAGGAGGTAGGATTGCTTCTACACAATGGCAGCAGGTTGACTATGGGTGACACTCAAGTGATCCACTAACTTTAAGTGTGAGTGGACACATGATGGCCACCCTGGAATGAGGATGATATGATTGCCAGGGTCTCAGACACCTAAGGAATGTTTGGGTCACTTAATCACAGCAGCTACCAAGACCTGCAGAGGTATGATAGGTGAGGCAGAGGGGAATTTTGATAGATATCGGAGGATGGAGATGAGTTGCAGCCCTGAGAATAATTGCAGTGATGGATGGGGACAGCGTTTGTCCTGCTCATGTTTTTCTTCTAAGTGTCTCCTTTGTAGAGGCACACAGGAACTGTGGAGCAGCTGCTCTCCAAAGATGGATGGAGAAGTGGATCCATGCAGCGCAAGGGTGGGCTGTGGCAGCCGTGGCAATGAGTTTCTCATCTCTCCCTTCCTGAGAGAACCTGCTGTGAGGCTTTTAGTTGCCCCCAGCCTTCAGCCACTGTATTTTGGAGATCCCTTGCAGTATTATTGCTGAGACCATGTCCTCTCTGCATTGCTTCAGCCATTGGCTGACCATGATGATGGTACTAGAGCTGAGCCATTCCTGACCAATGCGGGGATCTGATCATAGGCAGTCTTTGCTCTGTGGCTTCTTGTTGGCATGGCCGAGACTTTTGCAGAGCTGCACTGCAGTGTGAGGCTCTCCTACTCAGTGTTCTCTCTCTTCCCAGAGGTAAAATATGCTTTTTGGACAGACCTGAAGGCCTGTCACGCCTAACTGCTGCTCCCTCTCCCCTTTGTTTTTCACACGTGTTTCCCCTAATAGATCTCTTGCACAGTTGGCTGCAAGAGATTGTGATTGTGTCTGGCATTTGCTTTTCAAAGGACCTGAACTGACATGCCTGGCATGAGTCAGAATTAGTCAGCAGCTAGATTTTTCTCCTTTTCAGCATCACCGCTTAGCCTCTCTATCTCCTGGAAGTCAAAGATGTCATCTTGGCTACAGAAAGCACTTCCTGAACTTTAAGTGTTCTTTAAATGCTGAGAGCAATTTTCCTCATTAAATTGCCTCAGTCTGAAAGTTTTAGTTTTCCTTATTAGCCTATAATATCTGAAGTAAGATTAGAAGGAAGGAAGGTTGTGGAATTGGGCTATAACTATTATATAGGTCTCTGATTCTCAGCCTTAATTTAACTACCAAGGATCCTTCTTATTTCCCCTCATGGACTTTGTTATGAAAGCTTTTCTCAGTCAAGACTCTTATTTAAGTATTTTACCCATTTATGCTAATAAAAGACATAAATTCCTGCTAAGCAGAGCCTCTGATTAACATTAGATCACCTTTTCAGTTGATACATTTATTGATATTGATAAGTAAAGAAACTTGTTTTAATTAAGTGTAGCTGTACTGCAAATAAATGTATCATGGCCACAAATAGTTGTTATACCTACTCTGTGGGTTTTCAAAATGTCTATGCTGCAGGTGGGGAGCTACACCCTCAACTCTGGTGGCCTCTGTCCTCTTTGAGCAGCTTTTTCTAGTGTTGGGCTTTGTCATTGCCTGGCTGGGTCTTTAAGAGAGGATTATTCCACCCACAGTCCCATAGTCTACTTGCTATCTCCCCAGGACTGTGCCTTTCCTGGTAGAGAAGTTTATACCGACTGGAATTACTGTGGCTCTTCTCAATCCTCCTCTCTTTCTTCACATTTATGGTGAATTCTTTCACCTCGTTCCTGAAACACAGACATTGCAATTGCTTTACTCATCTAATCAACAGATTAGAAGTTCGACCTCTTGAGTATATTAGGCCACCTTCAGATTTTTTTCCTGAAGTAATTGACTTTTTCTATTGCCTCTCTACACAGGGTAATGTATCACAGAGTTTGTTATGTTATTCAAATGAAAGCTTTAAAATATAATTTTGAAACTAAACAGCATGATAAATGATTAAAAAAGGTCACTCAGAGTTGGGATATGTGTTTTAAAGTTGGGTGAGTTGATGCAAGTTAAAGTGCATAGGAGATTGAGCTCAAGGAAATAAAAACACAAAACACCCAATGATTTACAACCTGGTTTCCTGCATCCACTCTGGAAAATTTACAATGAGAAAAGTAGGACCCTAAAACACCTTTTATCCTGGAATTTTCAAAGATTTCTTACCCCACTGATTTTCATCACCTTGATAAAAATATTTTTTTGTCTTCTGATTTGTTACAACAGAAATAAGTCAGAAATTATGAAGTAATCTAACCTTTGCTAGTCTCTTTTGCTGCATCATTATATATTTTGTGTGACTGTGAGTGTTGCAAAGAACACCTTTCATCTTATTTGTCATAATTTCCATTTTCATATCATTTGTCAAAATTTCCATGGGTGTCAGATACTTGATGTGAGGCAGGAATATAATTCTATGTCAGTGAAACCAAACATTATGATTCTGTTTATTTAGATGTGTAGGACTTTCCCCAGTAATGTTAATTGCTTTAGATGTAACTAATGCAAAAAATATATACTTAAAATGTTTCTGAATTATCAGTACATACTAGGCAGCAATACTCTCATATTTGAGGGTTGTTACTCTTTTTCTCCTTATTTTATGTACTCTGCAAATACTTGTCAAGTATTTATGTGGAATTTGTGGTGGGCAGTGTCATCCCGATGCAGAGAGATGCAATGTGTCAAAGCTTCTTTTCTCCCATCATTTTTGAATAACGGGTAGAAAACTTCAGAATTATTTGTTCCTTCAGGTGACATTAATTTGAGACTGGACGAACAAATGCCTGTAGCGGCAATACTTGGACAATTGGACTTGAGAGTGCTGAGGCCATGTGGCATGGTGAGGCGCTTTGGCAGGTCAGGATACTCTGAAAAGCAAGTCGAAACACATGGATGCTAGACTGGGCTCTCCCACTGACTTTGTGTGTGTATATTTGAACAAATAACTTTATTTCTCCAGATACCAATTTTCTTAACTAAAAGCAGATCACTGATTTTGAAACTGTGGGTTGATGTCCATTAGTAGCCAGTATTGAAAGAGAAAATAGCAGTGTGTCACATCTAGTGCAGCCAGGTATTATTTTATAAACTTTTTGCTTCAGCTGTGTGTGTGTATGTGTGTGTGCGTTTGCGTGCGTGTGTGTGTATGTAGGGCTGTGATTTTTTTAATGTATTTCTTGAAGATCACGGTCAAGAAAGTTTGATAATTCATCTAGACCAGGGATAGCAAACTATGGCCCACAAGTCAAATACAGCTTACTGCCTATTTATGTTCAGCCCACCAGCGAAGAATGGTTTTTATATATTTAAATGGCTCAAAAAATCCAAAGAAAAATAATATTTTGTAACACATAAAAATTATATGAAATCCATATTTGTGTCCATAAATAAAGTTTTATTGGAATACAGCCAGTCCTGTTTGTTTATGTACCATCTATGGCTGTTCTTTCACCACAGTGGCAAGGTTAAATAGTAGTGACAGAGACCATGTGCCTTGCAAAGCCTAAACTATTTACTGTCTGACCCTATATAGGAAAAGTTTGCTGACCCCTGTAGCTAGGTAGTCTGAAGGCTTTATGGTTCTGTATTTGTAATAAAATATCAAATATGGGCCAGGTAATAGGTGTTACTAAAATACTCAGAAGTGCTTCCTTTTTTTTTGAAATACATTGAGGATATTGATTCTAGTTTGTTTATCTTATTTGCCTCATCTTCTGAAACTTATTTTTTGAGCAAATGATAAACATTTTGTAAATGTCAACTTTTAGCTCAGTCACTATCTGAGTGCAGTAACATTGTAAATGACTGATGTCAGAATTAATGAGGATTTACTATTTTATCATTTTCAGAAAAGGAAGCATTAGATCCCTTAAAATTATTCAGTGAAGATATCTTTTTGTCATTTTGAATTTCTACTTTATGATAATCTTTCTTGTATGTAATCACTGATCTTTTTAAAAGAAAGTACAATAAATGAATAAAATTTCATTAAAAATCTCTTCACCTCATTTGGAAGGGGAAAAATCCATTATAAGATTCATATCTCAATGTGGATAATGCACTGACATTTAAAAAAAATTATTGTAAATACATAATGATGATTACTTGAAATCCACATTTTTGGTTTAAGTTGGATCAAAAATTAAAATGAAGCATCTGAGTTTAAAGTGTGCTTAGCATTTTTTTGGTGTATTTTCCTTGTATTCATATTACATAAAATTAGCATTTTGATTTTCTTCACATTGTTTTTCTGTATGTTTTAGAAAAATTGCCTAGCTGTATTTCATAAGAATAGATATTTTATTATAAAATATAATTCGTTACCTTGTTTTAAAAAAGCATTTAAGGTATTTTACAAAAATACTTGCAGCAAAATAAAATGAAAAAAATGGCAAAGAAACGTGGTGACTCTTAACCTCAGAAGTATGTTCAGCATTTTTCAAAGTAAGAGACTTTTTTTTTTTTTTTTTTTTGACTGGAGTATAATTGCTTTACAATGTTATGTTAGTTTCTGCTGTACAACGAAGTGAATCAGCTCTATGTACATATATATCCCCTCCCTCATGGACCTCCCTCCCCCCGTCCCACCATGCAAATTAAAATGTACTGAGATATCATTTCCCACATATCAAAAATTGGCTAAAATGTGGAAGCTTGACAGTATATTCTATTGATGAGGCTGTGGAGAAACAGGCTCTCACATACATTGATAGTGGGATTTTCAATTGACAATACCTCTTGTGGAGGGCAGTCTGACAGAGTCTATCAAAATTAAATTCCTTTGACACATTAATCCCACATCTGAAAATTTATGATATATATATATATATACACGATATATATGTACATATACACATGTAATTTGCACACCTACGTTCAAAGTTTTTCATTGTAGCATTGTTCTGAGATTGGAAGCAACTCAAATGCCCATCGATCAGAGACTAGATAAATAAATTATGGTATATCCATTCAATGAATACTTTGCAATGATTAAAAAACAAAAAGATCTCTGTACACTGATAGAAAGAGCTACAAGATATATTATTAAATAAAATAATCAAGGTGCTTGTGGAAGGGAAGTAATAAAAGTAGTTAACTGGATAAATGAACAGTGTGGGTTGGTTGAAAGTGAGAGTCTTCATTTTATACTTTTATGTAATATTTGATTTTTGTACCAGGTCAATATATTACCTGTTGAGAAATTTAAAATTAAAAACGTAGGTGAAGGAATTGTGGCAAAAGCAAAATAAGGAAAGCAAAACCTTGGATTTCTTTATATCACGTTTAGAATTGTTCATGTACTTCTGGAATGGAGATAATAGAAGTATTAGTAGGAGCAACACTAGCAGAAAACTTTTATATTGGGTGGTTTTTACGGGCCAGACACAGAAATAAGTAAAAAGCACTTTGTATGCAGTGCGTATATGCTTATAAATTATGTCATTTAATGGCATAACAACTCTATGAGGAAATTGCTATTATTTCTCCTGTTTTATGGAAGACTATGCTGAAACTTAGGATTCTTGAGGAACTTATCCAAGGTAACACTGCTAGCAAATGACAGAGCCAAGAGTCAGCCTGGTCTACGTCATGAGCCTGTCCTGTTAGGCATTCATACATAGTGATCATATATATGTGGTTATACCATACTCATGAAGAATATCTTCTACGGGTCCTCAGAGAATACTTATGTAATGAACAACATATCCCATAATATCCTGATGGTTGAGTAAATATAGCAATGAGGTGTACTAAATTGTTTCTCATAATGTTGTTCTGTATTGGCTGAAACCTAACAAAAGTACAATTTTGGTGTTGGCCATATATCATGTGAACTTTTGAGTATTTACTAGACTGAATGGGCTGCAAATTTTTCAGACTGCCTTACACAAATTATTTTCTTCTGAGCCAAGCCTTTGATGATGAATGTCAGTAAGTTTGAGGTTATAGTCCCCAAGGGTACCTAGAAAATATTTATTGTTTTGTTTTGACTAGAGAGCCACATATTTTAATAGGCAGCTGAGGTAAAGTAACAAAGGATTGATATCTTTTATGAAAGCTGTGCTGCTTAACACAAATGTATGAATAAAAGGCTAATTGTCCTCTTTATTAATGAGGTCTGAGGGCAGGGCAAGATTTCCCTCAGGTATTAGTTTTAGGTCTAATCTAAATTTAATATAAATGGGGAGTTATATCTCCTAAAATGCAGTGTCAGAGGTTGAAAACCAGTGGCCTGTAGGCCATATTCAACTTGCTCGTGATTTTAGCTTCACTTGCAGAGGTTTTTGTTTTTTAACTGAATGCCAACATTTAACATTTGAGAGATCCCACTTAGAGATCCAAGTTTCTGCTGTTTCTCGGAAAATTGGTATGACATCCTTAACCTCTGTTTCCTACCTGGCAACATTCAGTTGTTTTTAGACAGAGCCTGCGTTCCCCAGTTTTCCACAGGTCTCCTCAGGTACATCACCTGCTGGCCCTGTAGGTGTTGAGCTTTTTTACCTTGTTTTACATTACAGAACATTGCTGTAGAACTGAGCTATTATATCAGCCTTTTAATACCATTTTCCTTAAGTAAAGCCCCAAACTTTTGTATGTATTAAGTGTTTGCACATTTGTGGTAGATATCAACCTTAAGATTTAATAAATTATTTTGACAAATGGATGTATTTAGTCATTCACCATACTTGAACACTTGTATATTTTGGTATGGTGTGTACGTAAGTGCCATCTCTTTCATTGTTGGGGATCTGGTTGATATAAATTTTGGATTTGTTATTATTATAATTAATAGCTTTTTAAAAGTTTGTTTCTTTAGAAAGAATTTGACTTTTGAAAGTTACAACACTGACTCTAAATCAAGGATTTATATCACAGTCCTTTGATACTGGGTTTATTTCTTGATATACTGCTTTGTGAATAATGAGTTATTTTTTGTAAAATAAAAATTAATAAATTATGCTTAACTGCGTAACTGCTAGATTAAGAATTTCTAATTCTTAATTATGTATGTAGAAAAGTATGTAGAAAAGTATGTAGAAAAGCATAATAGACATTCAAGATTTTTTTTTCGAAAACTATTGGCCTTGTAGCTAGTTATTTTCTGTAACTCAGACTTTTAAAATACTGTTTTTTGTCTTGTTATGAATTGATTCTTTTTTTGTACACAAAATATGTAGAGGAGTGATCATTTTTATTTTAAGAAATATTTTTATCATTTTATACTTTTTAATCCAAAACTTACTTGGGAGATAATAATGAATTTTGGTCAAACTTCTTTTTTATGATTTCAGGACAAAAATTGCCCAAGATATTGAGAGGCTAATACATCAGAGTGATATAATAGATCGAGTGGTATATGACTTAGATAACCCAAAGTAAGTATGCTTTTTGTTTGTTTGTTTTACTTTTATTGGTTTTATTCCTACTGTAAAATTTCAGTGTTCTTTTAAAAGACAAAAAAATATAGTTAACTTCCACCTAGTTAACCCTCACTACGTTTTGATCTTCTAGCAGAGATGTAATGGTAATGTAAATCATGTTTATTTACTTAAATTGAATATATCGCAAGCTTTTATTTGATCTTAAGTGGGCTTTTAATGGGTTTAATAAGGGAAAGGTCACAAACTGATGCTTTGTTTTTAAAAACTGAAACTACCTCCACTTAAGAGAGTGGAGATACCACATGAATGCTGCAATTTTGTCCTGTAATACTGAGCCTTCATTTCCTTAGGACAACAAATTACCATGCCCTTTAGAAGGAACATATGCTTCCTACCTCTCCACAGTCCCCACTTCTCTCTTTTGTCTCTTACTGCTTACAATCTGCTTCAGTCCTTTAAGTTACTTGCCTGACCTTTGAAGCCATTTGTTTGTGATTCTTTTAACAAGTGATGTTTTAACATCACTTCCAATTTAGGATTATCACTGGTACCATTGTATTTTATGGTTTAAATATAAGTAAATAAGTGAAAATGAAAAATGATGAAGGTGACTACTATTTATCAAATAAGAAATTTAATCAGCCTGCATGTAGGTTTTCCCTCTCCCTCAACATTCTAATATTTTGGGGAAGTTTCATATTTCAGTAGTCTCATTTGGAAGAAATAAAACATTTTAAAAAGATTTTTGTTAGAGAGTTAGGGTAAAGTTATGTCAGAGCTAATGACTGAGTTTGAAATAATATTCTGAAAAATGAAAAACATATCTACCTTATTCATAACTTCTTAGTTATTTCTAAAATTTTTGTGATTAACACTGACTATAAATGTGGGAACAAATCTCTACTCGTAATTATAATTTTTTTGTCTATAAATATTAGCCAAAGTTTGTATTTTGCTTGTGTTGGTTTTGTTCTTTGGTTTAAAAATAATGAGGAGGGTGAGGCAGCAATAATGGTGTATTTTTAATCTGTAGTG
This sequence comes from Globicephala melas, assembly GCF_963455315.2. Taxonomy (NCBI): domain Eukaryota; kingdom Metazoa; phylum Chordata; class Mammalia; order Artiodactyla; family Delphinidae; genus Globicephala; species Globicephala melas. The sequence continues at coordinate 83,928,470 of NC_083319.1, read as the reverse complement.
TAGTTTTATTTTTTGCTCAGTTGTTTAAATGCAACGTATTTTATTATTCTTACTTTAAAATTTCATTTAGTTATACCACTCCAGAAGAAGGAGATATTTTGAAGTTTAACTCCAAATTTGAATCTGGGAATCTGCGCAAAGTAATTCAAATTAGAAAGTAAGTCATTAAAAATTTTCCCATTTTGTATGTGCACAGATTATTTTCCTAATTTTCATCATATTTGTTTATTTTCTGTTTTCAGAAATGAATATGACCTTATTCTGAACTCAGATATAAATAGTAATCATTATCATCAGTGGTTTTACTTTGAAGTCAGTGGAATGCGACCAAGCATTGCTTATAGGTTCAACATCATTAACTGTGAAAAGTCCAACAGTCAATTTAATTATGGTAAGACAGAAAGTTTTCTTTCCCAATTTAGAGGGCATGCAGGCATTGTAACTGTAGGATAGAAGTTTTTAAAAAATTACTAATGTTTTTTAAAAGTTTTAGTGCTCTTTTGTTTTTTCTAGTTTTCAAAATTCAGATATTTATGCAAGATTTGACATAAACTAAGCTTTGCTTTGTTGGTGAAAAGAGTTACCCTTATAAAAGCAAGCCCTTTAAAATGTAATAAGTGGGGCTCCCCTGGTGGCGCAGTGGTTGAGAGTCCGCCTGCTGATGCAGGGGACACGGGTTCGTGCCCCAGTCTGGGAAGATCCCACATGCCGCGGAGTGGCTGGATCTGTGAGCCATGGCTGCTGAGCCTGCGCGTCCGGAGCCTGTGCTCTGCAACAGGAGGGGCCACAGCAGTGAGAGGTCCGCGTACCGCAAAAAACAAAGCAAAACAAAACGAACAAACAAATGTAATAAGTGAGGTTGATTTCATCCAACTTGAATACAGCTATAAAGATTTATTATGTATGCTGCTTAAAATCAAGTTTTTAATAAAGTCTGTTCATCCAGAAGAGAATTACATAAAGCAGTCTCTTTTTAACTGTTTATTTTGAATAGATTCCTAAAAAGTTAAAGTATTATAGAAGTTGCAGAAAGGTTCCATGTTCTCTTCACCAGATTTCCTCTCATGGTTACATCTTACATAGCTGTACTGGAATACCAAAGCCAGGGTTTCAAATACCAGTGCTATAGGTAGATGGCATTTTTGCTAACTGTATTTATTTATTCACTTTTATAAAATAGTACTTACTACTTTAAGCTTCATTAAAATATTTTAATTTTTACACTTAAAAGCACACATTTTGGAGCGCTGCTTCTCTATTAAAAAAAAACTATACTTCTGTGTGATAATTTTTTCCTTTAGTGTCATTTTAAATTTAAAATGAATAAAATTCTGTAAAACTAAATCAAAACGGTGAGACAGATGGCTGCTTTAGTTTTTAAGTTTCTCCAGCCCTTTGGGTATTTTTGTATGTATATCATCCTTTCCAAACCCACTTTGTGGAGAATTTGGAAAATACAGTGTTGTTAAGAAAATTAAAACCGTCAACAGTACATCATCCAGAGAAACTTATTTTATTTGTTTATTTTTAATAAATTTTATTTATTTATTCATTTATTTATGGCTGCATTGGGTCTTGTTGCAGTGAGCAGGGGCTACTCTTCGTTGTGGTGCACGGGCTTCTTATTGTGTGGGCTCTAGAGTGCAGTCTCAGTAGTTGTGACACACAGGCTTAGTTGCTCTGCGGCATGTGGGATCTTCCTGGATCAGGGCTGGAACCCATGTCCCCTGCGTTGGCAGGTGGATTCTTAACCACTGTGCCACCAGGGAAGCCCGAGAAACTTATTTTAATGTTTGTTGTTTCTTTCCAGCTTTTAAAATAATGCAGTATGTGATTTTTCCATACATATAGTTATGTATTTATTTAAAAAAATAATGCTCACAACCTATGCAGTTTCATAGTGTGTATTTTAACCAACCATTATATTTATATTGTCAGTATTTTTCTGGTTATTAAATATCCATCTGAAGCAGAGTTTAATGGACATCCTATGGAAGTTCTGTAACTCATTTATCCAAACATTCTTTTGTTGGACTTGTTTTATTTTCCTTCCAGTTTTATTGAGATATAACCGACCCTACAGCACTGTATAACTTTAAAGTGTACAGCATTATGGTTTGACTTATATCATGAAATGATTACAATGTTTAGTGGACCTATTACAATTTAAGTTGTTTCTAATTATTTTCTGTTTTAAATACTACTGAGATAAACATTGTACTAAATATTTGTGTGTATAATAATTTAGTTACACATTCACAGAAGTGGAATTTCTTTGCCAGCTGTAAATGTGTTTTTTTTTTTTTTTTTCTGATTAGGAACAGTGGATCTTATGGGATCCACTGTCCAAATTAGGGAATTTGGTAAAGGAAATACACTTTAGAGAAGAATCTCTAAGAAGGAAAGAGAAGAAAAAAACCCGCTGTTTAGCATTTTGTTAGCCATCCTTAAACTTATTCACATTCACATAATTTTAAAATTAAATTTTACCCTTTTATAGATTTGGGATCACAATATGAAAACTCATTTGTAAACTATATTTTTAAACTACACAACATATTGTAAAAACATTTCCCTGTGCCATTACCTATTTTCAGCAACATCATTACTAATGTTGGTATAGTATTCTGTTGAGTAATGTACAATAATTATTTAAATGATAACAGATTGACGAGAATTTGTCTTTTTCAACATTTCAAAATTAGGAGCTGTGTTGCAATAGATATCCTTAATTATTTTTTTGTGTGTATGTTTCTGATTATTGCTTTGCCATAAATTCCTCCAAGTAGAATTTCTCAAAGGAAATGAACTTATGTTGGTGAAGACTAGGAAAAATGGGTCCTTACAGTGTTGGTGGGAGTGTTGAATTAGTTCAGCTTCTTTGAAGTGCATTTGATAGTATGATTTTAGTGTTTATATTTAACTTCATCCATGCAGGATTTATTTTGGTATATTCTGTGAATTGGGATCTAACGTAATCCTATCGTTTGTAGTTAAGCAGCTTTAGCTGAACTAATTCTTTCTCAAAAGAGTTTTAAACTGTTGTTGATGAATTCATTGAGTTGTCAGACGTTGACATTTGTAACTCATTTGCAACTGTATTCCTGACCCACTAGTAAAAACAGGATTGGGAACATCACTCAGAAGACATTGTACATTGTTGCCCTATTATAATTGTCATAGAAAACGGTCAGTTTAGAAAAAAACAGATTAGAAACTGGTTTAAGGTATCACACTATTGCTTATTCATAATTTCTGACTTTCTGAATTTGGGTGGAATTTTTCTGAACTGTTAGTCATACTGTGTATCCCTTTTGGTTTGAAACACCACAACTCTCGCAAGCTGTGGCCTTCACAATATACCAGCATTTGATTGGGGGCTGTGTGTTGCTCTAGCACCACTTGATTTTAATTATTCTGACCTTTCAGTCTTGTGTAACATCATTGTTGTTCTAGAACCATTTTGTTTTTAAAATTATTTTGACTTTATAATATAGTTTAACATCCTGTAGTCTTTTTCAGAAACAGTTTAACAACTTTTTCTAACTTTATTTTTCCTGAATAGTTTATTCTGAATATCATTCTGAGTAATTTTATCAAGTGCCCCGAATTTCCATTGCATTAAACTTATAATGTGGGAGAAATTGGATTTCTTATATTGTATTCGATCTTGCCACTTACGAACATGGTGTATTTGTTTACTCAAGTTTTTTATGTTCTCACCTAAATTTTTTAGTTTTCTTTTTGTTAAGTTCCATATATTTCTTAAGTATACCTTCATTCTTAAGTATTTTATGTATTTCTTTTTTCTGTTGTGAAAGAGTACTTCTCCCTGTTTTCAAGCTTGTTATTATTTATAATTAAGAAAGCTAAGGATTTTTATATGTTTACTTGAAAATCAGACTCCTTAGTTTCTTATTAGTTCTCATAGTTTCTCAGTTGATATTTTGAATTTTCTTGGTAGGTCCCTAGAATTTCTCCTTATCCCTAGTTATATCATATATGTTTCATTGCTTGGCTGGAACTTTGAGATTGTTTAAACTAAAAGGAGACTTTGGGCATCCTTGTTTGATTCTGAATTTAATGTGAGTGCTGTTTGTGTGTGTGTGTGTGTGTGTATTTTTTTTTTTTTGTGGAGGTGCCCCGTGGCATGCGGGATCTTAGTTCCCCGACCAGGGATCGCACCCGCGCCTCCTGCATTGGGAGCGTGAAGTCTTAACCTGCTGGGCCACCAGGGAAATCCTGCTAGTATTTATGTTATGTATGTCAGCTTGTTTTGGGATACATATTCTTTCTTATACTAAAGAATTGATATTTTTACCGAATTTTTAAAATTAGAAATATTTTATTTCACTTTTTGCATTTATGAGTGTGACCATATAATGCTGTGAGCTGTTAATGTGCTGTGTTATAATTATTTAATAATGTTTCTAATAGTAAACCATCCTTGAGTTTCAGGAATTAGTCTGTTTTGCCCTGTGAGTTAATCTTTAATACAAATATTTTGCATTTGTTAGTATTTTGTTTAAAGGTTTTTACATCATTGGTCATAAGTTAGACAAGACAATTTCCTGACTGGAGGACTATCTTTTTATAGTTTTGGAAGCAGGCTAATGCTAACATTGAACACTTAAATGAACAGCTTTTATTTCCCTACCCAGTGTTCTGGAGCAGTTTCAATAGCATTTATATGTTTTCATGAAACTTGGAAATAATGCACCTGTAAAGTCGTCTGATTCTGTGCCCCTTTTTGGGGGGAGAGGGAGCATCTGGATAACTTCTTCAGTTTTATATGACTCCATATAGTCTAGTTTTCTATTTTTTACTGAGGCAGTCTTGATTATTTATTTTTTCTTACACAGGTGACATTTAGATTTTCAGAATTCACTAGCAGAGAGTTGTATGCGATATCTGTAGTATGTGTACTTGCATGTCCCCTTGTTTGCTTTCCTTTTTGTGTGTGTGTGTGCGTAAAACATAATTTGTTTTATTTTACTATTTTAAAAACCTGGCTCTTAGTTTTATTCATTATTTCCTTTAAAAGTTTTTTTTTTTAATTTATTAATTTCTCCCTTGTCCTCCCTGCAGGTTGATATTTTTTCTCTTTCTAACTTCTAGTTTATTTGCTTAAATTTATTTAAGTTTATTTTTGTTTGATGATCAAGCATTTAGGGTATTTTTTTAATTGAGGTATAGTTGATTTACAATATTAATTTTAGGTGTACAGCATAGTGATTCAAAATTTTTATGAATTATAATCCATTTATAGTTATTAAAAATATTGGCTCTATTCCCTGTGTTGTACAATATCCTTGATGCTTAATTGTTTTATACATAGTACTTTGTACGTCTTAATCCCCTGCCCCTATCTTGCCCCTCCCACCTCCCCTCTCCCCACTGGTAACCTAGTTTGTTTGTTCACAATATCTGTGATTCTGTTTCTTTTTATGTTCACTAGTTTGTTTTATTTTTTATATTCCACATATACATGATAAAATACAGTATTTGTCTTTCTCTGTCTGGCTTATTTCACTGAGCATAGTACCCTCCTAGTCCACCCATGTTGTTGTAAATGGCAAATTTTATTCTTTTTTATGGCTGAGTAGTATTCCGTGTGTGTGTGTGTGTGTGTGTGTGTGTGTGTGTGTATACACCACATCTTCTTTTTCCATTCATCTGTTCATGGGCAGTTAGGTTGCTTCCACATCTTGGCTATTGTAATAATATGAACATTGGGGTGCATGCTTATTTCGGGGCTCCTTGTCTGTTCCATTGATCTGTGTATCCATGTTTGTGCCAGTACCATACTGTTTTGATTACTGAAGCTTTGTAGTGTAATGTGAAGTCAGGGAGCATGGTACCTCCAGCTTGTTCTTCTCTTTCAAGATTGTTTTGGCTATTCAGGGTCTTTTATGTTTCCATACAAATTTTAAATTTATTTGTCCTGGTTCTGTGAACAATGCCATTGGTATTTTGATAGGGATTGCATTAAATCTGTAGATTGCCTTGGGTAGTATGGTTATTTTAACAATACTGATTCTTCCAATCCATGAACATGATGTGTCTCTCCATCTGTGTCTTCTTCAGTTTCATCAGTGTCCTTTTGTTTTTTGAGTACAGGTCTTTTACCTCCTTAGGTAGGTTTATTCCTAGGTATTTTATTCTTTTTTGATGCATTGGTACATGGAATTGTTTCCTTAATTTCTCTTTCTGATAGTTCGTTGTTAGTGTATAGAAATGCAACAGACTTCTATATATTAATTTTGAATCCTGCAACTTTACTGAATTCACTGAAGAGTTCTAGTGGTTTTTTGGTGGCGTCTTTAGGATTTTCTATATATAATGTCATGTCATTTGCAAACAATGACAGTTTTACTTTCTGTTTTCCAATTTGGATTCCTTTTATTACTCTTTGTTATCTGAAAGCTGTGGCTAGGACTTCTAATACTATATTGAATAAAAGTAAGGAGAGTGGGCATCCTTGTCTTGTTTCTGACCTTAGAGGAAATGCTTTCAGCTTTTCATCATTGAGTATGATGTTAGCTGTGGGCTAATAATATATGGCCTTTATTATGTTGAGATATGTTCCCTCTGTACCCACTTCCTGCAGAGATTTTATCATAAGTGGATGTTGAAATTTGTCAAAAGCTTTTTCTGCATCTTTTGAGATGATCATATTGTTTTTATTCTTCAATTTGTCAGTGTGGTGTATCACATTGATTGATTTGTGGATATTGAACCATCCTTGCATCCCTGCAATAAATCCCACTTGATAATGATATATGGTCTCCTTTTAACATATTGTTGGATTCAGTTTGCTAATATTTTGTTGAGGATTATTGAGTCTATGTTCATCAGTGATATTAGCTTCTAATTTTCTTTTTTTGTGATCTCTTTGTCTGATTTTGGTGTCAGGGTGATGCTAGCCTCATAGAATGATTTCAGAAGTATTCCTTCCTCAGCAACTTTTTAGAATAGTTTGAGAAGGATAGGTGTTAGCTCTTCTCTAAATGTTTGGTGGAATTCATCTGTGAAGCTATCTGGTCCAGGACTTTTGTTTTTTGGGAGTTTTAAAATTACTGATTCACTTTCATTATGGGTAATTGCTCTGTTTATGTTTTCTATTCCTTCTTGGTTCAATCTTGGGAGATTGTACATTTTTAGGAATTTGTCCATTTCTTCTAGTTTGTACATTTTACTGGCATATCTCTTATGATTCTTTTTATTTCTGTGGTGTTGCTTATAAATTCTCCCTTTTTATTTCTGATTTTTACTGATTTGAGCCCTCTTTTTTTCTCGATGAGTCTGGCTAAAAGTTTATCAATTTTGTTTATTTTTTCAAAGAACCGCTTTTAGTTTCACTGATATTTTCTGTTGTTCTTTTTAGTCTCTATTTTATTAATTCTTGATCTTTATGATTTCTTTCCTTCTACTAACTTTGGGTTTTGTTTGTTCTTTTTCCTTTAGGTGTAAGGTTAGGTTTCTGTTTTTTGGGTTTTTTTTGGTTTAAAGTTAGGTTGTTTATTTGAGATTTTTCTTGTTTCCTTAGGTAAGCTGTATCACTTTAAAATTCCCTCTCAGAACTGCTTTTGTTGCATTGTATAGATTTTGGATTTATTGTGTTTTTGTTTTCATTTGTCTCCAGGTTTTTTTTTTTTCTTCAGTGATCCATTGGTTGTTTAGGAGCATATTGTGTAACCTCCATGTGTTTGTGTTTTTTGGCAGGTTTTTTTTTTTTTTTTGTAGTCTCATGGCATTGTGGTCAAAAAAGATGCTTGATATTATTTCAATTTTCTTAAATTTACCGAGGCCTGTTTTGTGGCCTAGCATGTGATCTATCCTGTAGAACGTTCCATATGCACTTGAAAAGAGTGTGTTATCTGCTGCTTTTGGACAGAGTGTTCTATATATATCTATTAAGTCCATCTGCTCTAATGTGTCATTTAAGGGCAGTGTTACCTTATTGATTTTCTGTCTGGATGATCTGTCCATTGATGTAAATGGGTGTTAATATCCACTACTAATATTGTGTTATAGTTGATTTCTCCCTTTATGTCTGTTAATATTTGCTCTTTGTGTTTAGGTGCTCCTATGTTGGGTGCATATATATTTGTAATTGTTATATTTTCTTCTTGGATTGATCCCCTGATCATTATATGATATCCTTCTTTGTCTCTTGTCACAGTCTTTCTTTTAAAATCTATTTTGTCTCATATAGGTATTGCTACCCTGGCTTTCTTTTGATTTCCATTTGCGTGGAATACCTTTTTCCATCCCCTCACTTTCAATCTGTTTGTGTCTTTGGATATGAAGTGAGTCTCTTGTAGACAGCATATATTACAGGTCTTGTTTTTGCATCCATTAAGCTGCTCTCTGTCTTTTGATTAGAGCATTTATTCTATTTATATTTAAAGTAATTATTGATACTTATTACTTACTGCCACTGTGTTAATTGTTTTGGAGTTGTTTTTTAGGTCTTTTTTGTTTCTTTTTTTTTTTTGTTCTCTTCCCTTATTATTTGATGGCTATCTCTAGTGTTATGTTTGGATTCCTTTTTCTTTTGTGTCTGTATCTATTATAGATTTTTGTTTTGTTGTTACCATGAGGTTTATATGTAGCAATCTATATTTATATACATGATTATTTTAGGTTGTTGACCTCTTAATTTCAAATGCATTGTAACAACCATGTATTTGTACTCTTCTCTCCTCACAATTACCATTTTCGATATCATATATATTTTACATCTGTTTGTTTTGTGTATTCCTTAACTGCTTATTGTGGGTATAGCTTATTTTACTGCTTTTGTCTTTTAACCTTCCTACTAGCTCTGTACATGTTGTTTTACTACCTTTACTGTATGTTTGCCTTTACTGATGAGCTTTTTCCTTTCATAATTTTCATGTTCCTAGTTGTAGCCTTTTCTTTTTCACTTAGAGAAGTCCTTTTAACATTTCTTGTAAAGCTGGTTTGTTGGTGCTGAACTCTTTTAGCTTTTGCTTGTCTGCAAAACATTTGATCTCTCCATCAAATCAGAATGAGAGCCTTGCCAGGTAGAATATTCTTGATTGTAGGTTTTTCCCTTTCATCATTTTAAATATATCATGCCACTCCCTTCTGGCCTGCAGAGTTTCTGCTGAAAAGTCAGCTGATAGTCTTATGGGAGTTCCCTTTTATGTAACTTAGTGCTTTTTCCTTGCTCCTTTTAATATTCTCTCCTTTTAAAATGTTTTTGCCATTTTAATAACATTGTGTCTTGGTGTGGTCCTCTTTTGGTTGATCCTGTTTGGGACTCTCTGTGCTTTCTGTATTCTTTCGCAGGTTAGGGAAATTTTCAGCTGTTATTTCTTCAAATGTGTTATTTTCTCCTTTGTCTCTTCCTTTTTGGACCCCTATAATGTGAATCCTAGTATGCTCGATGTTGCCCCAGAGGTCTCTGTCCTTATTTCTTTTTATTCTTTTTTCTGTTCAGCGTCAGTGATTTCCACTATTCTTGTCTTCCAGGTTGCTGATCCTTTTCCTGTGTATCATTTAGTCTCCTATTGATTCCTTATAGTGTAATTTTTGTTTCATTTATTGTGTTCTTCATCTCAGTTTGGTTGTTCTTTATATTTTCCAACTCTTTGTTAAAAACTTATAATTTCCTGCCCTGTGCATCTTTACTTCTCCTGAGTTCTTTCATCATCCTTATGGTCATTACCTTGAACTCTTTCTTGGGTAGATTGCCTATACTTACTTCATTTTGTTCTTCTTTTAGGGTTTTATCTTATTCCTTCGTTTGAAACGTGTTCCTCTGTCAACTTATTTTGCCTAAGTTGCTATTTTTGTTTTTATGTATCTGGTATGTTGGTTGTGTTTCCTGACCTTAGAAAAGTACCTTTTAGTAGGAGGTGTTCTGTGCGCCCCAGCTGTATACTTCTCTCTGGTCACTAGAACTGTGTGCTCTAGTGGTGCCTCCTACATGGGCTTTTTGGGTCCTCCTATTGTGGTGGGCTGACCACTGTGGGTGGACTGGTAGGTGTGGCTGGCCCCTGGTCTGGTTGGTTGCCAAGCCCTGCCTTGTGTGGAGGCTGCCAGCCACTGTTTGGTAGGGCTGGGTTGTGAGGTGGCTGGCTGTGGAACCCCAGGGGGCCTTAGGGCTAGTGCTGGCTCACTGGTGGACAGAGTTGGGGTCCAGGAGATCCTGGGGCCAGTGCTCACTTACTGGTGGCTGAAGCCAGGTCTTGGAGCTGGTTTTGGCCTTACTGTCAAGCAGAGCTGGGTCCTGGGGTCTGGCTAGAGGGCCCAGGGATCCCAGAACTGGTGTCAGACCACTGGAGGGTGGGGCTGGTTCCTGATACAGCTGGCTGCAGGGTTTGAGGTGTCCTGAAACTTGTCTTGGCTTGCTGGGACTAGGGCCCAACTGTCCCAGGTCTGGTGCTGGCCTGCTAGTGGTTGGGTTGGGTCCTGCCGTGGCAGGTTTCAGGGCTGAGGTGGTCCTGGGGCTGGTGAGTGCCCACTGGTGGGTGAGACTGGTCCTGAGGCTAGAGCGGGCTTGTTTTGGGGCAGGGGCTGGGCCCAGTGGGTCCTGGGGCGGGTGCTTGTCCAGTGGTATGTGAGGCTGGTCCTGAGGCCAGCGTCAGCTTCCTGCTGGTAGGTGGAGTTGGGTCTTGGAATCTCTGCGTGTAGGGCCCTGGGGGTCCCAGATCTAGTGCCTGCACACTGGTGTGTGGGGCCAGGTCCTGGGCCCTCTGGTGGGCACAGCCGTGTTCAGGGGTTCTTAAGGCAGCCTGCCTATTGGTGGGTGGGGGTATGTCTTGGCCCAGTTAGTTGCTTGGCCTCAGCTGTCGCAGAACTGGTGACTACAGGCTGTTGAGTCCTGGGGTCCTGGGGCTAATAAGCTAGAGGGAGGATTCCACACTGGTGATACTTGCCAGCACCAGTGTCTGATAGCACGAGCACCCAAAGATGGCAGCCCCCAGTGTCTGTGTCCTTAGGGTGAGCTCCAGTTGCCTCTTTCCTCTCTGGGAGACTTCTCAAGATCAGCAGTTAGGTCTGACCCAGGCTCCTTTCAAATGACTTCTTTTTCCCTGGGCCCTGGTACGTGTGAGATTTTGTGTGTGTCCTTTAGGGTCTGTTTCCCACAGCCCTCCAGCCCCCCTGAATTTAAGCCCTGCTAGCCTTCAAAGCCAAACATTCTCAAGGCTTGTTTCCTGGCACAGGACTCCTGGGCTAGGGAGCCTCATGTGGGGCTTAGACCCCTTGCTCCCTGGGGAGAACCTCTGCAATTGTATTCTCCTGTTTGTGGATTGCGTACTGAGGGGCATGCGTCTTGACTATACCATGACTCTCCCCCTCCTACCCGTCTCGTTGTGGTTCTTCTTTATATCTTTAGTTGTAGAAGATCTTTTCTGGTAGGTTCTAGTCTTTTTCATAGGTGGTTCTGCAGATAGTTGTGATTTTGGTGTGCCCCTGAGAGGAGGTGAGCTCAGGGTCCTTCTACTCTGCCATGTTGGGAAGTCTTCTGCAAGGGTTTAGGTTTTGGATTTGTTCTCGATTACAACTTAATTTTGTATCCCCTCCCCTCCAGATTTTGATACTAAGACCTCCTTGTAATTTTCTAGATGGCTTCTAATTGTGTTTGGTTTTGGTATCCCTTTTGGCCCAAGAATTATTTAGAAAAGGGTTTGTTATATTTTTAGTTGGTTAAATTATTTCGGCTATAATTTTTCTCATTGCATTCAAATTTTAATCAGTTTTGTTCACAGATGTGAAATTTATGATTTGAAATAATTTTTATGGCTTAATATCGGATCAGTTTTAGTGTTCACAGGTTCTTGGAAAATATGTATTCTTTGTTGGCAACATAATTTAACATACATTGTTAAGTTTATTGTTATAAATTTGTTTATTCAGTTTTCTGTATCCTTTTTATTTTTTATCTTGTCTACTTGCCCAAGGCTTAAGAAAACCCAACAGTCTTTCACTTCTATTATGTTTCTGTCAATACCTCATTTAAAATGAGGTATTTAAAATATATACATATTTTTTTCAATTTTAATGCTGTATCATTTGGCACATAGACCTTTATAACTTTTCCTGTTCCTTTTGTGTATACCCATTAACAGTATAAAATAGTCACATTCATTCCATTCAGTATCTTTTGCCCAGAATTGTATTTTTTTTTTGCAGTACGTGGGCCTCTCACTGTTGTGGCCTCTCCCGTTGCGGAGCACAGGCTCCGGACACGCAGGCTCAGCAGCCATGGCTCACGGGCCCAGCCGCTCCGCGGCATGTGGGATCTTCCCGGACCAGGGCACGAACCCGTGTCTCCTGCATCGGCAGGCGGACTCTCAACCACTGCACCACCAGGGAAGCCCTAGAATTGTATTTTTATATTATATTGATTTGAATTTGTTTGATACATCTTTGCTGATTGTTTTTGTAAATAGAGGCTGCATTTGTTCGACCCTTGCCTTTTAAAATGTGATTTTAACCTATTTAAAATTCTTTTTATAATTGATACTTTTTTAATGTTTTCTATTTTTGCTGTTCTTTATTTTCTTTATGTGTTATTCTTTAAGGGCCTACAAGGTGTAGTACGACACTTCTTTTAGCTATGGGGAACCAAAATATGTATATATAAAAATAGACTGTGAGGCATATTCTGTACTGGATTTCTTTCAGTCCTGCTCCATCTGTCTTAAGTTTAGTAGAGATTCCTCCCAGATTCTGACAAGAAATTGTCTGTTGTGAGTCTTTTATTTTCCTATACTTGTAAGTATTTAACTAGGAGGTTGGTAGAAGCTGTAGAAAGAGTTGTTAGGTAGATGTAATTTTCAAATGAACTCTACTATTAGATTTGTTAGGGTAATGCAACATACAGCAAATCTTGGTTTGTCTGAACATCAATAGAGTTAGAAGAAGGGAGAGACCAATATTTTAGTAAATTAGAATTCAACATTTTAAGAAATGATAACCAACTATGTAGTTAATGTTAATTGTCATGAGATTCATATTGAATTCACTTCAGGGATGTAATGATGACTGAAGATATTTGCAGTGGAAGCATCTTCAGCTGGAAGAATTTATTTAATTGCCATGCATGATTGAAGTCAAGAAATAATATTAATTAGGAAATTGTAAAAAAAAATTTTTTCCCCATTGGGACATGCTGCTTGGGGAAGTATTTAAATGTTGGTTCTTCTAGCAGATGTGCCCAGTAGAGGTTTTGTTCTTTGCCAGTGTCCCTCAAAAAAGAGCAGAATTATAGTTTCTTTTGTTTCACAAGTTGCCCTTTTCTTGGAGAATTTTTAGGTGATTCTATTAAATATTAGTTTTCTTAGTTTTCTCACAATGAATGATCTTACTTGTAAATTTGTATATAAGAATTTATATCACTATATACTACTGATATATCTGTTGTAATCCGTCACTCCCTCCCCCTTCTTGGCCCCCCTTACCTGAAAGGGGTTTGCTCAAATTACCACTAGATGGCAGTCTTGCGTTTTAGTAACTTAGAGCTTTAGTCACAAGCTCCCTCTTTCTCCCCCTGCCCTTCCTCCCCCATATCTTGCAGATATATGAAGATTTTTAACCACTCTCTTATATAAATTGAACATATGTGGAACCAGGCAACAAAATAGCATTTTGGAGTCAATTCTGTAGCATTCCCACCTTGCTCACATTAGTTAATTCCATACTTGGAAGTTGAGCTATTTCTTGACTAAAGAAATCTTCCCTGACTCCCCAGACTGGCTTAGTCCCCTTGATAAATGTTGCTTGTAATTTTTTCCTTTTAGGGCGCTCTTCACAGTTTTATGTTGTTTTTGTATGGGACTGATTAATACCTTTCCTCTCTATGTGCCCCTCCCTGCAAATTGTTTGTATATTCCACAAGATCAGGGACAGTATCTGTTGCTGACCACTGTTATTTCTAGTAAGGCATTTAGTAGATGTTCAGTAAATAGTTACTAAATAAATGAGGCAATGGACGAATGAACTATGAAGATCCTATTAGGAACATAAAATGCCACCCACAAAATATATGTCAAGAAGATGGTAGTTCAGTTTATGATCATCGTTTTCTTTTTTTTTTTTTAAACATCTTTATTGGAGTATAATTGCTTTACAATGGTATGTTAGTTTCAGCTTCACAACAAAATGGATCAGTTATATATATACATATGTTCCCATACCTCTTCCCGCTTGTGTCTCCCTCCCTCCCACCCTCCCTATCCCACCCCTCCAGGCGGTCACAAAGCACCGAGCTGATCTCCCTGTGCTATGCGGCTGCTTCCCACTAGCTATCTACCTTACGTTTGGTAGTGTATATATGTCCATGCCTCTTTATCGCTTTGTCACCGTTTACCCTTCCCCCTCCCCATAGCCTCAAGTCCATTCTCTAGTAAGTCTGTGTCTTTACATCGTTTTCTAAATATTTTTTTTGAAATAATTTCAAACTTACAGAAAAGTTATACCCTTTATCTACATGTTGGGCTTCGAAAGTGATGCCCCATCACCCTAGAACACTTTCAGTGTATTTTGTGCAAACATGGCATTTTTCTATGTAACTATGGGATAGCTATCAACATCAGGAAATTATCATTGATATATGAATCCCATCTAATCCTGAGAGCCCCCCCCATTTAAGTTTCACCTATTTTCTCATTAATGACCTTAACAGCACAAGGATTCAGCTCAAACCACATGTTGTAAATTAGTTGTCAAGTCTCTAGACTCCTGTCTAGTCTCTAGACTATTTTAGTCGGGAACAGTTTTGCAGTCTTTAATGTTCATGACCTTGACACTTTTGAAAATTATAGCACTTATTTTGTAGAATGGTTCTCAGTTTGGAGTTGTCTCTTGTTCCTCATGATTTGATTTAAGTTAGGCATCTTCGGGAGGAACATCACAGAAGTGACATTGTGTTTTGGTGACCCAGGATTTTGTTTTATTACTGATAGTAGTAATTTATTCACTTGATTAAGTTGGTGTCTGCCAGACTTTTCCATTGTAAAGTTACCTTTTTTCTCTGTAGTTAGTATTTTACATGTTAGTATCAGTGTAGAATTGTTTACTGTTTTACTCAGTGGGTTGTAATTTGTTGCTATCATTATTTATTTTGATGTTTAAATTGCCCAGGATTTGGCCATTGGGATCTCTGCATGCTGCATTTTGTGTTCTTTTGACATGTCCCCATCATCCTTTATAGGTGTCCTTGCTTTTTGGCACAGGCTGCTCAGGGCTCATCTTGCCTTTCAACAAGTCATTTCTTCAAAGAGCCCTGGTTTGGAGAATGGTATTTTAAAAATAAGATCTGTATGCTTAGTGTGTACATTGTTATTGGACCTGTCCATGGACAGAGCTAGAGAATATGTATTTGTATATACAAGCGTTTATATAGAAATTTTCATTGGTAGTAAGTTATACATATGTGTATGTTTATTTTTGTGTGTGCATGTTATACACAAACACACACATAAGCACACACACAGTATCTCCATGAAGTTACACTGATACCTTCACTTGCACAGGATTTATTCTAGTTTTCTTTCCATATTTACAACTTCCTTCTCCAACATGGAGAATTTTGGCTTCTACTATTCTTAATATATTTATTTATTTGATCAGTTCCAGTGTACATAACAGTCTGTCCTTTGCACTTTCGGGCAGATGCCCTCCTCACACCTTTCAAGATCTGACACCCAAGTCAACCTGTCTCCCTTGCCTCTGCATGGGTATCCTCTCTTTTTGTTTTGTTTTTCATTTTGATTTTAATTTTTAGTTTTATCACATGGTGATCAGAGAGTTTTGTTTGTAATATTTCTCTTTTATGGAACTGACATTTCCTTTTGACCTAATATATAGTCAATTTTTGTGAATATTCCACATGCTCTTAGAAGAAGGTATATTCTTTACTATCAGGATACAGTGTTCAACATATCTGTATAAGATTTGCCTTATTATGTTATTTAGATCTATATAAATATTCTTAATTTTTGTTTAATCAGTCTGACTTGTACTGAGAGTGGAGTGTTAGCATCTGCTATCAGTAGTATGTTTCTAATACTTCTCCTGTATTTCCTCTAGTTTCTGCTTTATATAAGAGGTTGGTCTTATCTGGTGCATAGATATTGCGTCTTGCTATATTTTCACTGTGAATTGTGACTTCATAAAATTCCTTCTTCGTGTCACGTAGTATTTTTTAGCCTGCAATCTACTTTGAGCTCATGATTTCAATCCCTCCTTTATTGTTTCCACTTCTGTGGTATATCTTTGCCCATTTTTCTACATAAAGGCAACTTGATGTAGAATATTCTGTCTTCCAGTAATGCTGAAGGCCTGGGCCTGTGTAGTTTTTATTTGTGCTACTTGTTGAATTTATTTATTTGTTCTTGGTGAGGATGTGTGGAGTGATTCTGATTAAAGTGGCTACCATTACGCTCCAGACCAAGAATCTCATCTTCCTGTTTTTAGTATGACTCTGCTATGATACCAGCCATATTAGAAGCATGTGTTTTTTTCTCTGGACAGTTACTGATAACATATATGCAGCTTGTGATAGGTGCCTTCAGGTTATTCAAGCTCCCCCTCATCTGTGAAACGATGGTGTTAGCTTCAACTTGAAAATTTTGAGTCTGTGATTCACAATACATTTGATGATTAGGGCCTAAAACACCTTGTCTTTCATTGTATCTGCACTTGTTACTGAGCATGTACTCAGTACAACTTAAGCCTTTACATAGATATTATTAGAGGCTATTGCCATTGGATGTTGGTTTCACTCCAGCAGTTTAATATTTTGATTGTCTGTATTCAAGTGACAAGCTTGACAGTTCTTAATGTATTTATTTTATACACATAAAAGTTTATCCTTTGGCTAATGATTAAATCAGTTACTCAAATGTGGCCTTTCTGTATCAGGTTGAGTAGACTGTGATTTATTCAATCTGAGTTACCTCATTTGATTTACTCTTACTGGGGCAACCTATTTTGTTAAGATGGTTTTCATTATAGTCAGAATTTCCAAATATAGCTCCCTTCACTGTGACCAGAATTAACCATCATCTTAAAAGTAATAAGAGAATACATTGTCTTTTATAAAATTAGAACACTTCAGATAAATCTTTTACGCCCTTTGACTTCAGCCTGAACCTTGTTCCACCTTACTATAATTAACCATTATTATGAGTTTTGTGTGCCTGGAAGAGGTTGAAGTTTCGGATTGAAATGCCTCACTGACTCCTAGGAAGAAATAAGGAAGACAGGAATCTTTTATATGTACCAGTGAAATACCTGAGTTTCAGATATAAAGAGAACACCTTAACATACTTCCACTTTAAAAGAACTGGTTACAGTACTTAAATAATATTGATAATAACAGCAGCTAATGTTTATTGAAAATTTATCATGTTCCAGGCCTTCTTTAAGTGCTAACACATGTGATACTCTTAATCCACACAACAAACCAACCTAGCATGGTTGTTATCCACAGAAGAGAAAAAGGGGGCATGAGTGGTTTAGTAATCTGACCAGGATCATGCATGTGGCATGTGGTAAAGTGGGAATTCAAACCCAGGTAGTCTGGTTACAGACTGCATGCTCTTGATCACTATGTTGTTCTGCGTGTGAAAAAATTAGGTTAGTATTGGACTCTCATCTGTGGTGCTAGAAGCTAGAGGAGCGCCAAATGTCTTTTGCAAAATGTGTCATTTGTTTGTCACGGCCAACAAACTGCATGTTTGTGTATATGTAGAATTCAGAAAATCTGCTACCCTGAACCCTCTCTGAGAAAAATAAATGAGGAAAAAGATCTCAAGATAGAAGACTTGAAATTTATAAAATGTGTTAAGTGAAAATGTTCTAAAAGGGGTGATATGGGAGGAGTGAAAGCTAATGTGTCTTGATGGGATTGCTTAGTTATTTAATATGATAATAGTATACTAGAGAAATATCAGTTAATCATAACTATTAGGATGGGAAATAGAATTGAGAAACACAAAAGAAAGCTTTCAGATGATAGAAGAAGAAAAGGAAATGTGGAAAAATGTAACCAAGCAAGTGAAATAAGTTGTAAAGAAGGAAAAAAAATTAATGAATAGTAGAAAGAAAGTAAGATGGAAAGAATGAAATGAAATGTTTGTTTGTCATTACTGACTATGAATGAGCCAAAATGTCCTCAAAAATCAGATATCAAAAATTATACAATTTGTAGGGTCAGAGAATATGTGTGTGTGTGTTTATTAATTAAATGATAAAGTAAAGTTGAAAGAAACGATTGGGCAGAGATCAACTAGGTAAATGCAAATAAAGGAAAAGTGGTAATATTAATGTCAGACAAAGAATAATTCAGGGTTAAAAGCGCTGACTGGATATTGTGTATTTACAAGTTGCAGTCCTTGCAGATGCTATAATAATTGCAAATCTCCCCCCCATTGAGATATAATTGACATATAGCATTGTATTAGTTTCAGGTGTGCAACATAATGATTCAATGTTTGTATATATTGTGAA
The DNA here is from genome assembly GCF_963455315.2 of Globicephala melas. NCBI lineage: Eukaryota > Metazoa > Chordata > Mammalia > Artiodactyla > Delphinidae > Globicephala > Globicephala melas. The sequence continues at coordinate 83,909,975 of NC_083319.1, read as the reverse complement.
GTGATCACTACAGTAAGTCTAGTTAACATCCATCACTACACTTTATTTTTCTTGTGATGAGAACTCTTAAGATCTATTCTCTGAGCCACTTACAAATACACACTGTAGTATTATGAACTATAGTTACCATGCTGTACATTATATCACCATGACTTAGTTGTTTTATAACCTGAAGTTCATACCTTTTGTCCACTTTACCAACCCCTCCAGCCCCTGCCTCTGGCAGCCACCATTCTGTTCTCTGTATCTATGAGTTTGGGTTTTTGTTTTTTTTAAGATTCCACACATATGCAAGATCATACAGTATTTGTCTTTCTCTGTCCTACTTATTAGCATAATGCCCTCAAGGTCTGTCCATGTTGTTGCAAATAGCAAGGATTCCTTCTTTTTTATGGCTAAATAATATTCCACTGTGTACACACACATATACACACACGCATACATACATTATATACATACCACATCTTCTTTATCAATTCACTTATCAGTGGATATTTAAGTTGCTTCCATGTGTTGGCTGTTGTAAGTAATGGTGCAATGAGCATGTGGGGAGCGGTGCATATCTTTTTGAATTAGTTTTTTAGGATAAATACCCAGGAGTAGAACTGCTGGATCAAACAGTAGTTCCATTTTTAATTTTTTGAGGAACCTTCATACTGTTTTCCATAGTGACTCCACCAATTTACATTCCCAGCAACAGTGCACAAGGGTTCTCTTTTCTCTACAGTCTCACCAATGCTTATTATTTTCTGTCTTTTTGATAATAGCCATTCTAGCAGGTATGAGGTGATATCTCATGGTGGTTTTGATTTGCATTTTCCTGATGATTAGTGATGTTGAGTACCTTTTCATGTACATGTTGGCCATCTGTATATCTTCTTTGGAAAATGTCTGTTCAGATCCTCTGTCCACTTTTCAATTAGATTGTGTGTTTTTTTGCTATGGAGTTGTATGAGTTTTTCATATATTTTGGATATTAACCCTTTATCAGATATATGATTTGCAAATATTTTCTCCCATTTGTTAGGTTGCTGTTTCATTTTGTTGATGGTTTCATTTGCTATACAGAACACTAACCTCTTATACAATACAACAGCCATAACCACATGGCACCCACATAGGTAGAGCAAAAGCTCCGAGAATTACAACCTGATTAGAAGACAGTTATTGTGAGAATTTAAAATTCCGTTCTTTAGTGGCACTAGGCTTATTTCCTGTGCTTAATAGCCACACGTGGCTAGTGGCTGCCACATTGGACAGTGCAGATACTGAACATTTCCATTCTGGCAGAAAGTTTAGTTGGATGGCTCTGATCTAGAAAGTATAGCAAAGGAGAACACTTTATAGACTTATGGGACATAGCTAAACTGGTATTTGGAGGAAAATTGAATGCCTTTAATAACTGCATTATTTAAAATAAAAAAAGACTGAAAATAAGTTATTGCTCAAGTACTCAGTTTTTAAGTACTCAAAAAATAAGTACTCAAGATATTAGAAAAACAAAAAATAAAACCAAAAGGATAGAGAAGAGAATTTTTTAAAATGCCGAAAATAATGAGATAGAAATAGACAAAACATAGAAATACTGAAATTGATTGAAAAAAGTAAAGATTCTGAACAGACTATAACTGTTGAAAAGGAAATAAAAAATGTATTTATTAGTCACCATATCAGGATGATATTCCAGCTAAATTATATTTACTTCTAAAAAAATAGATTTTACTTTTATTCTAATAAGTGATGGGCAGCGTTTTAATATGTTTTTCTGAAGCTAGTATAATATTATACCAATGCTTGGTAAAGGTAATTTTTTTTTAAAGACAATTTTTAAATACAGAAATTCTAAATGAGATTTAGCTAATTTAATCATACAGCAGTAAAAGAATAGCATTTTCTTGGAATGCAAGGATAGTTCACAATAGGAAATCTATCTATTTATTGCATCAAGAGGCCAAAGGAGAAAAGCCATGTGATTCTGTTACTGGATGCTGAAAAGGCATTTAATGAAATGATTAAAAACACTTAAATGTAATAAGAATTGTGGGAGAAACTGCTCCAGTTATAGGAATAATCATAGCACCTACCACAGAGGGTTGTTGTGAGGATTTAATGACTTAACGTATGTAAAAATGCTTAGAGCAGTCTTTGGCACATAGAAATTATTCAGTGTTAGCTCTTTCTATTATTTAAATAAGATAAAGTTGATTTGTTAAAAAACAATAGGCAAATAATTGCATTGAATGGCAAAGTATTTTGATTGAAATTATCAAGACAGAGTTTTGTTCTTACCACTATATTCAGAATCATTTTTGAGGTGGTTTCATTTCTCTGAATATAATAAAAGTAGAAAATAAAGTAACTCTTATAAATACTAAAAGAGGAGATAAAATATTTTAAGTTACAAATGATATGATTTGTATGCCTAGAAAACCCAAGAGACTATTAAAGACTAATAAAAATACTCAGGGATAAGTTTAACATAATGGTTCTGTAGCAAGAAAATGAAGAAATGAAAGTTGAACGAGATCTCAATAAAAATTGTCAACCTTTCCAAAATTAACATATGAATTTCATTAATTCCGGTTAGAAACCTAGAAACCTTTAAAATGACTTTAAAGTGCATGTGGAAAGTATATTTCTAAAACTACCTAAGAAAATATACTATATATTTAATTCTGTTTTTGTTAACAGTCCCTCTTCCTCCTCATCCCCTCTCTCCTTCTCCATGCTATAAACACCCATTTGTATGGAGAAGGCTGAGGAAGAAAACAGTCATGCCATTTTAGTGGCATTGTTTTCCTTACCTTGGTGTAGATGGGAATCTATGGAGAGTTAGAGGGGTGATCATACTTAATTTAATATATATTTTTGTCTCTTTCACTTGTTATAAGGAATATATGTATAATTTTTAGTGTAATATGTATTACATGTATATAATTTTAATATATTATATATAATTATGCATTATAATTACAATGTATATAATTGATCTAATACAGAAAAGATAATAGAAAAATGTTTAATGACTTTTCACTCATTGAAGTTGTAACTCCATTTTAGTTAAAACTAGAAGTAAAACATATCATTGATTGATTTAGGAGATTTTAAAGAAAGATCTCAGATTTTTTAAGTGCATACTGAAAAACCAAAATGTATTTTCTTTTAGCTTTCCTGAATGTTTGGTGCTTTCTACAATGGCAAGATTAATTTTTAACTCAAAAATTCTGAAAAGAATTTTCTCTTTTTTTTCTCTCTGTCAAAGGTATGCAACCACTCATGTATTCGGTTCAGGAAGCATTAAATGCTAGACCATGGTGGATTCGTGTGGGGACTGACATTTGTTACTATAAGTAAGTATTCTGACAGTAATAGGACATCATTTTACAGAAGGAAATATTAATTCATCTTATTTCAGTTCAAAGATAAAAAGTTATTGTGTTCTTTGAGTTTGGTGATATGGTTTAGTATTACTTCCAACAGAGTTTTAAAAAACTTGAGATCCATTATGGGGGTATATTTAGTGGAAATAAAACATGTTTTGTAGACAGACGACAGACTTAGGTCCAAATCTTGCCTCTCCCACTTAGATGTGTTCTCAACTTTTTTAGCTTTAAAACTCTGGAAACTTCATTGAGTAAGACTGAAATTAGAAACTCTAGGAAATAATTTACAGTGTTTTTTTTTTTTATTATTCTGGTGATATTGAGTGTAATTCTTTTCTCTTCTGCACACAAATGTTTACCTCATTTTAACTTCCAAAATATTTTACTTGGAGATGTATTCCACAATTACATTACTTCTGCTTTCACAGTTCAACTTTGACTTCAAATAGGTGATCTATTTATCAAGTTAAAATAAGTGCTAGAAATCATTTATCGCTTCAGTGGAATAATTGGATTATTCTTCAATTCATGACTAAGTGATCTAGGATTATCATATGCCTTGCTTCCCATTTTTACTGTTTCTGCATGTAATACATTTCAAGATAACTTCTATCCACTATTGAATGCACTTGACATCCCTGTTTTTCTCTGTTATTAATCTTAATCCTGGCATTTCTGTTTAGTGGATTTTGACTTTTTATATTTTATATTGTGCTTAACTAGCACTAATGTTCCTTTTCTTTTAGTTTTATCCGTTAGAAGAAGAAGAATTCTAAAATTAAACTGTTTTTAATGGTTTAGATAGGGTTTTGGAAAAACCTAGATCTTAAGTGCTATTGCTTTCTAAGAAAGAAATCGTTCCTTGGAATTAATCTCAGTAGGGTTTTCCCCATTTTATTAGCAAAATAAATAGTAAATAAATGAGGGAAAGAAGCATAAGGTTATATGTAATTCTTCTTCACCTGAATGAATTTCATATTTCTTTTAATGGTAGGCTAATATAAATATACTTTATCATTTATCTCTTTCTCATAAGTTGGAGTAGAGCAGTGATTATCTGGGAAGTGCTTGGTTAGATTTTGGCAGAATGATTTAAATTGTTAAAGGGTGAAACAATGTTTTTCAAAAAGTATTTCTTTCATGCTTTTTCTTTTGCACAATAGAAATCATCAATCAATGAATGCTTTTCTTTTTCACACTGTAAAGTGAATCGTCATAGCATCTCAGGTGGTTTTTCTTTTTTTATGTAAGGGGTGATGGCAAGGATTTTTGTTTGTTTAGTTTTTATTTTTTCTTTTGGCTACTTCCAGATCTGGAATTGGAATTCAGGCCAGTTCAACAGATATTTATTAACCACTTTCTATGTAACAAGCACTGTTCTAGTTGCTTTCCTCAAGCTTGAAATCCAGATAGTGGGGATTAAAAACTATTTTTGCACTGTCCTTTGATACTTGTTTGTCTCATCTGTAAAATGAGAATAAAACTACTTTCCACGAGTATGTGAGTGAATATAACCTATAAAATGCCATGTAGCTGTAATGTGGTGACATAAATACCTCCACAATTAGATGTTAAGCTTTTGGAGTGAAAGAGTTGGCAGGATCTACTTCCGGACCTTATTTTGCATTTTCCTCAACTCTTAGCACCTTGTCATTGAGTATCTATTCAAGATGTAGTGGCTAAGTTAATGAAGACTCTACCATTCTTTTACGTCAGGGTTCTTTTATTTTCATTAATAGCAAGCTTGATTTTTATAAGATTATATTAGAAGATCTGATCCCAGGGTAGTTCTAAGGTTGTGATCTACCTTGAATGTCTGTGTGCATGAATAAGTAATCTGTAGGCCATGGCTTTTCTTCAGTTCATGGCTTAAATAATACAAGGTGATTTGGAATTTTAGAAATGAAGTTGATAGACCAAAGCATCTTTAGGTCATCATATCTCAATGATATTTAAAGTCTGGAAAGTAATATGTAGTTTTAAAAACTTTTTATTATGGAAATCTCCAAACATTTACAAAAGCGGATAATAGAATAATGAGGCCCCATGTATTCATCACTGAGTTTCAACAATTATCAACACATGGTTTCATTTTAGCTATACTTTCACCCCTACCACCACACTGAATTTTTTAAGGCATATTTTATCCTTATTTTTTTCCAGATATATTTTATCCATAAATACTTCAAAGGTCTTTGTCTTTTTGAGATACATATTTAAGACAATCTAACCACAAGGCCATTGTCACACCTAAGAAAATTCCTTAATATGATAAAATATCCAGTCAATGTTCGGACTTACTTGTCTCATAAATGTTACTTTATAGTTGGTTTGTTTAAATCAGACCAACCAAGGGATCACACGTATGTCCTTTAAGTCTCTTAATTTGTAGGCTTCCTTCTTCTCTATTTTTAAATTTCTCCTTTATTTATTGAAGAAATTAGATCATTTGTCATGCAGGATTTTCCGCATTTTGTATTTTGCTGATTTGCATCCCTGTGGTGTTAATGAATTCTTCTATCTCACCAATCTCCTATTAACTCATAGTTAGATGTAGAAGCTTTATCAGTTTCAGGTTTCATTTTTGACAAGAGTACTTCATAGATGGTGCAGGGAATTCCTGTTGCATCATATTAGGAAATATATCATCTCTGGTTATTTCTTCTTTTGTAATTTTAAAATTGATCAGTGAATTCAGGTATTGTCGTCTGATCCGTCAGCCTTTCATCCAATGGTTGTAGCAGCCATTGGTGATCACTGCCTGGATCCAGTAATGTGTATGGCTCTCAAAGAATGGGGGTCTAAAACTTCTATTGATGTACAGAGTAGTAGCTCTATTTAATTAGTAAATCCAGAAGTGGAAAGTCATGATGTTGGCTGATAGCAATTAACTGCTTTTTTAGTACCAAGTCTAATTTTTGTTTTAAACAACATACTGATTTTTTTTAGAGATTTATTTATTATTTATTTAATTTAGTTTTGGCTGCATCAGGTCTTAGTTGCAGCACGCGGGATCTTTCATTGTGGCACTCAGGCTTCTTTCTAGTTGTGGTAAGCGGGCTCCAGAGCACGTGGGCTCTGTAGTTTGCGGTACTCAGGCTCTCTAGTTGAGGCACGCGAGATCAGTAGTTATGACACGCGGGCTTAGTTGCCCCACGGCATGTGGGATCTTAGTTCCGTGACCAGGGATCAAACCTGCGTCCCCTGCATTGTAAGGCAGATTCTGTACCACTAGCCCACCAGGGAAGTCCCCCAAGTCTAATTTTTAAGAGTATTTAAGTTAAACTTTTTTACAAACCATGGGTTTTCTTTTTTTTTTCTGAAGTTCTGTTTCCTAAAATAGCAAGAAAAATCAGAATTTTGGTGTGGATGAAATAAACATGCATTTCTGTTGCAGAAATCACTTCTCAAGAAGTTCAATTGCTGCAGGTGGGCAAAAGGGAAAATCCTACTATACAATTACATTCACTGTCATTTTTCCACATAAAGATGATGTGTGCTATTTTGCTTATCACTATCCGTATACATATTCAACTTTACAGGTGAGAACTCATTAAGTTGTACTGTGACCATTATTGTATTGTATGTGTATGTGTTAGATAATTGAAGAAAAATTGCTTTAATTAAATAATAAGATAAGAAAAAGATTCAGGGTTGATGACTTCGGAAAATAATACAACATTTGTTGAAATCATTAAAGTAAAATGGGAATGTAGTCTTCATTTTTACTTAATAGAAATACTATGGAAATATGACATGATTTTTACTTTCCACTTTGGGTAGAAATCTACAAATCACAATTTATAAATTTTAACTAGGTGAGATTTCTACTTGTTTAATGAAAAGCATTGAATCTCACAGAAAATGTAACAGTAGAAAATGTATATGCAATTTAAGTTTTTCTGTTGTGAATTCCTTTCTTCTAATGGTTTCCTATGGAGTCCTAGATCCAGATTGCTTAGAATATGGGGTATAAGAGTTGTTTTGTGGGTTCTTTTGAGATTTTTTGATTATTTGCGTTGTAAAACAAAAAATTCAAGTAATTAGCATGGCAGATTTATACTCAGAACAGAATGTCTGTCCTAATGATCAAGGATCATGAAGCTTCGTATGATCAATTTACCCAGAAAGGAATTGGAACACTATGATTAGAAACAAGCTTCCAAATTATGAGAGAGGAGAAAATGAGAGAAAAACATAGTCCATAGAGCAGAAGAAATGTCAAGGCCGAGAACATTAAATGAGGCTCACTTTATTTTAGTAAGGTTCCAACCTACAGTAAAGGTATAAACCGATATGTTTCTGTGCTGAATAACATAGCATCGGAAATAGAGTGTTGTTATTTACATGGTATTTGTTACTGTCTTTTACTGATGTTACCTTTTCAATATATTTTAAATGCCCCTACTTTCTTCCAGTCCCACTACCACGACCTTCCACGCATTACCATTGTTTCTCACCTGGACTTATGCCAACCTCTTTCTAACTGGTGTCCCCAAATTCACTTGTATCCCCTTTCCTCTTCATCACTGTTTTATCACACTGTAGCAAGAGGGCTCTTTGATGGCAAATCTAATCATATAAATCTGCTCCTTAAAATTCCTTAGTGATTTCTCTTGCCATTTGTATGAAGTCTAAAATTCTTACCGTAGCTCATTCAGTCATTTCTCCACTATTTTGCACAGTTTGGGCCATTTCTTCATACTGTTTGAACTGTTATTTACTTAATATTTATTTTTAAATAGACTTTAAAGTAATTCACTGTTTAAAGATTATCCTCATCCTAAGTTAATATCTGTGGAATTACAGGTTTAATGTGCTAAACTTTTTTCTAATTCACAGTAAAAAAACATATCTATTAAAATTTTTTTCAAGGTTATCCACATACCACTTAGTTATCTTAATTACCAAATACTATGCTTTGGGAAGGACTGGTCTACCGGGCCCTTCCTTCTGTGTTAAATTCTCGATTTCTTACCCCTTCTGGTCTAGCTATAATGAATCTTCTTCAGTTCTTTGAAATGTCCTTCTTTTTTCTTATTTCATGGTCTTCCTGTATGCTTTCCTTCTGCCTACAGTGCACTTTATATCCATTTCACTCATCCCTTTGGATCTCACTTTAAATGTAATTTTTTTCTAGAAGACCTTTCCTCCCTGCCCAGACTCTGCAAGGCTCCCTTCCCTTTATTTCAAGCTCTCATAGCACTGTATATTTTCTCTAGGGTAGGGACCATTTATTCATTGTTATATCCCCAATGCCTGGCACAGTTTCTAGCCCAGAAATAGTGACCACATGGTAAATCATGATTATGTGAATGAACATAGGCAAAAGTTTGGAAAGCAACTAAGTATCTTTAAAATAAGGGATTGAACAATTTATTTTTGGTGTGACCATATACTAAAGCCATTAAAACTTGTGTTTTCAAAAGACATATATTCAACATGTTTAATGATATGGCATAATATTTATAATTTTGAATATCAATGTGAATGTATAAATTATTAAATGATAAAATCAGATTATAAAAAGTCTTACATGTAATTACAGTTTTGTTTATATATATTGGCATTTGTTAGTAGTAATCTAGGTGATTCAATTATGGGTGTTTAAAATTTTTTCTTGTACTTTCTGTGTCTTCCAGACATTTTACAATGAGCCTTTATTAATCTTGAAATCAGGAAAGATTGTTAAAAAATTTGTGCTGCATAATATTCATTCTCCATATTTCAGGTTGCCGTTAACAGATCTATAGTCACAAAATTTCAACATTCAGAAGGCTTTGAAAACCAAAAGCATTTTCATAACCCATTTGGCAGCAAAGCCTGGCCTGAATTGATGTGAGCTTATTTAGAATATTGATACTTAGCGTTACTCTTCATATGCTTTGCTGCAGAAATACTAATGTGCTTATTTACAGGCTGCTGCCGCTGACACCACTGGTTATATCGCACTATTAAGGGTATCCAAACTGTATCTATCCCCTTTCTCAAGTTCCCAAATACTGATATTTAACTGCATCTGGACCCTAATCCCCGGAGAAGGGATTAGGAATCTGATTTCACTTTTAGTTATGTTCAAGATCTGGATGCATTTATTTCTGTTTATCATAGGGAGTTTTTACATGATTATATACTTTGCTTTTAAATTTTTATTAAGATGCATCTTCAAAAATTGGAATCAGCACACAATCCTCAGCAAATCTATTTTCGACAAGATGTGTTATGTGAAACCCTGTCTGGAAACAGCTGTCCCTTGGTGACTATAACAGCAATGCCAGAGTCTAATTATTATGAACATATCTGTCAATTCAGTAAGTTTGTCTTCTTCACTCACAATACCAATCATTCTTACTTATTTTTCTTTGCTTCATGACTATTTTGTAAGGGCATTAGTGCTAGGAATAGGCATCAGAAGTCTTGGGTTTTAGTCTGGGTCCTGTTACTGCCTAGCTCGGGCCCACTTCTGGGCCTCAGTTTCCTCATATGAGGGAGCTGCCTGAGATGACCTCTGAGGTGTCTTGATACTAGTATTCTGTAGTTCTTATTCTTAGAAGTCATACCCAAAGTATAGTATAACAAATTATGCCATCAGTTTAAGACTTTACAATTAATTTTATTTATAGATAAAACTACCATAAACCTATCAAGTATTTTGATGCTAGTACTGAATAGCTACTTGTTTTTCCTTGCCATTTATGTTTTTAAAGTTGCCTCAAATGTACAGCTATGGTAAAAAAATATATATACATATAAGAAAACTGTTCTAATTTTGTTAAGAAAGTAAAATATTTTCAGGAAAGAGAAAGAGCTTGCTATTTATGAAAATATGAGCAGGTGAATTGAATGGTTATTTTGTAGCCCTGTATATCTAAATGTATAGTGAAAAATATTTTTCTTTGTAAATCTCTGAGCAGATATACCTATTGTTCTGTGCTTATCATAGCGACTATGCAACGGGAATAAGATTATATTTTCCTTCTTTTTTCCATGACTTTATGAAAAATAAGTTTATATTTCATCTATTTTCCCCAAATGCTTGTTCTTTATGAAACCGAGATAATATTAAACAATTAATTTTATATGTTAGATTAATCGTTGTGAAATAAATGACTCAAATACTATTTAATGTGTTATATTCATGTAAGACATGACTTATATGGGTTTTATATCTGTTTTCTCTAGCAGGCCTAGTATAGTGCTTGTATATAGTAGGTGCACAGTGAGTTCTACTTTGACTTTATATCAGTATTCACAATTGAGTAGAAATATTTCTAAAGCCCCAAAGTCAAACATCATACAGACTTTTAGTAGACATTCATTTTAATTTGAGGTTTTATGTCTGCTTTAGGAAATCGCCCTTACGTTTTCTTATCTGCTCGGGTGCATCCTGGAGAGACTAATGCAAGTTGGGTAATGAAAGGAACATTGGAGTATCTCATGAGTAATAACCCTACTGCTCAGAGCTTACGGGAATCCTATATTTTTAAAATTGTCCCTATGCTAAATCCAGATGGTGTCATCAATGGAAAGTAAGTTAAGCAATAGTTACAGAAATATTATAGATTGTTGTGGCTGTCCTGTATAAACTTGTTGAAATAATAGCATCCACATTAATTTCAAAAACAAATCTAGTGATTTTTCTAGAACAAAACAAATTTAGTGAAGAATTAATCTGATAAATTTTTAAATGAAAGTATAATTTGTATATTATTAGTACTATGATATTTTGAGAAATTCTGTATCTATTCATGAGAATACGATTTTATAAAATGTATGTCTGCTTGAATTGTTTTAGAAAAATTACAGTATTGGGATATGAAAAAGATTTTTAGCACATTGTCTTATAGTCCTTTTTATTTGACATGGCGTGATCTTAGGTTGTTTTGAGATTTAGAATCTTCTGGGATCTCTTTCCACTAATATGGAATATTGGCTCCATCTGCTAACCTCTTCTTGATATGAGTAGGAATTCTTTAGAGTGGAAATACTGGAATGTTACTTTTTAAGTGGAGGTGGCTTATAGTTGGTACAGTTCATTTATTGTGTCAATTAGACCAAGGTCTCTTTAATGCTTGTGAAAGGGGGGAGTTAGTCTAACTGTCATGAGCATCTCCAAAGTCGAGGACACCATATTTATTTATTCAATAAAAGAACCATGAATATTTCTCATATTTAGGAAATTTTTGAATTAAAAAAATAGAATAATTTCTGTTTAGGTAGTATGATTATGGATCTAAAATGAGATTTTATGTCTAGTTTTAATTCAGAAACATATTGACTAGCTAGAATTCTGTTTATATTTCTGTTATCACCTTATGACCATTTGCTTAAATTTTTGCTCAGTGGCTTTAATACTTAATACCTATGATTAATGAAAATGTATTTGAATTTTTGCAAGAATGTGTGCTTTTCATACACAATACTTATCTTTCTTAGAAGGAGGGCCAGATAGCACTTTTAATAATAACTGATACAATCAAAATATAGAATGTTAGCATAAGAAATGATTATTATGTAGTCAGAATGGAAAATATGACCATGAATAAATTTTATGGTGTACGGAACAAAACCCCAGAATGGAGAATTTTTCCTATAGCTTGAAAATTTTGACATAAAACTGCAAGCTTACCACAGTTAAATGCATGTAACACAAGATCTTGCACATAGCAAATGCTAAGTAAATGTTTACTTACTGACTATAATATGCATTCTGGTGAGCACACCATTTATACCTGTTTGAAATGAAATATTTAGTGGAATAGAATCATAAAATTAAATCAAGTGTATGTAAGAGTTGATTGGTACCAGTGTTTGTCATTGTGTTTACATATGTGTAGTCACCGCTGTTCTTTAAGTGGAGAGGATTTGAATAGACAGTGGCAAAGTCCAAATCCAGATTTACATCCTACAATTTATCATGCCAAGGGTCTGCTGCAATATCTGGCTGCAGTGAAGCATTTACCACTGGTAAGTGCAACATTTGTTTGTATAGTCAAAGAGGTGATTTTGTTGTAAGTTAGTATTTTGTAGATTATTTTCTGGTTATAAAAGCTGGGTGTTAATTTCAAAAGCAGTTTCTTTAAAACATCTTTGTTATCTATCACTTGTGTATTAATTATGTTGTCAAATTAATACAATGTATCCATATTTTTATTTCATTAGATTTAATTTTTATAATTCTCATGAGCCCTTTACTTTTCTGTTTTGTTTATGAATAGTGGTAACTCCTGGCTGTAAGTTTTAGCTATTTAACTTCACTGTTTGAACAATATCAAGGTAAAAGTACAATAGGTATCTTCCAAATTCTCAAACTAGTAGAAACTTATTTCTGAGCTCGTTAGCTAATTCTAAAGCAGGTAAGTCTCGACTATACACATAGGAAAGGTAATATAGGCATGGTGGGAGGCTCTCCTGAACTGTGTATGTGTTTTTCTTCTGTTTTCAGCAACTTTTGTTTAGAATGTTTCCATTATTTTAATCTTTAAATGAGTTAATCTTCCTTTGGGAAAGATAGAACACTTTGCAGAGGGGCAAAATTGGCATGCAAATCTGTCCATTTTCTATTTTTAAAATGGTGCTCTTAAAAATTAAAGGGAAACCATACCCCTTTTAAAATGTTTTTCATGAAAGCATTTTTTATGTTCTCTTAAATTAGGTAAATATTTTAACAACCCTTGGGGCAGTGATGAGTGCAGCTGTAGATTTGACCTATAATTGAACTTATTATTTTTTAAGTGATGAATATTAGATACAAAAGAAAGAGTGGAACTCGTGGCTTGATGCAGGACCTACCTGCAAAGGATTTAGCCATTCTAGGATTAATCATAGATCCTTTCCAGAAGTAGATATGTATTATTACTTTTATTGATTCTACTTGTTAAATGGTGGCTCAGTTACAATAAAAGGACAAAGGAACACAGAACTGTTTATTGGCTTCATATTAGCTAGCTTTACTTGGCAATATATGAATTTGAAGGATTTTATTTTTAAAATATATTATCTTTTCAAGGTTTATTGTGATTATCATGGCCACTCCCGAAAGAAGAATGTATTTATGTATGGCTGCAGCATCAAAGAAACAGTGTGGCACACGAATGACAATGCAGCTTCATGTGATGTTGTGGAAGATGTGGGATACAGGGTAATTATTACAGATAAGGCAGGAATTTTTGAATTTCAAACACGCATAAAACTGCAGAAAATAATTTAACATATAGGAACTACTCAGATTCAGTAAATGGTACCATTTTGCCATTTTGTTTCAGATTTTTCATTTTAAATGTTTCTTCTAATTTTTTTTGCTTTTCACATTTTTTTAATTAAAGTAGACTTGATTTACAATATTACGTTAGTTACAGGTGTACAGTGTAGTTATTCACTATTTTTATAGATTATACTCCATTTAAAGTTATCATAGAATGTTGGCTGTATTTTCTGTGCTGTACAGTATATCCTTGTATTGTTCATGCATTGTTTATTTTATACATAGTATGTATCTCTTTTTTTTTTTTTTCATAGTATGTATCTCTTAATCGCCTACTGTTATCTTGCCACTACCCCATCCCTCTCCCTACTGGTAATGGCTAGTTTGTTCCTTATACCTGTGAGTTTGTTTCTCTTTTGTTATATACATTTGTTTTATTTTTTAGGTTCCACATATAAATGATAATATACAGTATTTGTCTTTCTCTGTCTGACTTATTTCACTAAGCATAATACCCTCCAGGTCTATTCATGATGTTTCAAATGGCAAAATTTCATTCTTTTTTATGGCTGAGAGTATTCCATTGTATAATATACATCACATCTTCTTTATCCATTCATCTGTTGGTGGATACCTAGGTTGCTTCCATGTCTTGGCTATTGTAAATAGTGCTGCTGTGGACATTGAGGTGCATGTATCATCTTGAATTAGAGTTTTTTGTCTTTTCTGGATATGTGCCCAGGAGTGGGATTGCTGGATCATATGATAGCTTTATTTTTAGTTTTGTAAGGAACCTCTATACTATTCTCCATAATGGTTGTACCGATTTACATTCCCACCAACAGTGTAGGAGGGTTCCCTTTTCTCCACACCCTCTCCAGCATTTATTATTTGTAGACTTTTTGATGATGGCCATTATGACCAATGTGAAGTGATACCTCATTGTGGTTTTGATTTGCATTTCTCTAATAATTAGAGATGTTGAGCATCTTTTCATGTGCCTGTTGGCCATCTGTATGTCTCCTTTGGAAAAATATCTATTCAGTTCTTCTGACCATTTTTTAATTGGGTTGTTTGGGGGTTTTTTTGATGTTGAGTTGTATGAGCTGTTTATATATTTTGGATATTAACCTCTTTCAGTCATATCATTTGCAGATAGTTTCTCCCTTTACATAGGCTGTCTTTTCATTTTGTCAGTTGTTTCCTTTGCTGTGCAAAAGCTTTTAAATTTAATTAGGTCCTAGCTATTTATTTTTGTTTCCTTTACCTGAGGAGACAGATCAAAGAAATATTGCTGTGACTTACATGAAAGAGTGTTCTGCCTATGTTTTCTTCTGTGAGTTTTATGGTTTCCAGCCTTACATTTAGGTCTTTAATTGATTTTGAGTTTACTTTTGCATATGGTATGGAAAATGTTTCTAATTTCACTCTCTTACATGTAGCTGTCCAGTTTTCCCACCACCACTTATTGAAGAGACTGTCTTTTCCCTATTGTATATTTTTGCCTCCTTTGTCATAGATTAATTGACCATATGTTAGTGCATTTATTTCTGGGCTCTCTATTCCTTTGCTTGATATGTCAGGGTTTTTTTTGGTATGTGTGCTGGTACATTCCTGTTTTGATTACTGTAGCTTTGTAGTGTAGTCTGAAGTCAGGTAGTCAGTGATACCTCCAGCTTTGTTTTTCTTTTTTTTCCTCCAGATTGCTTTATAGTCTTTTGTGGTTCCATATAAATTTTAGGATTATTTGTTGTACTCCTCTGAGAAATGTCCTGGGTATTCTAGATATTTTGATAGCGATTGCATTAAATCTGTAGATTGCTTTGAGTAGTACGGACATTTCAACAATATTAATTCTTCCAGTTCATGAACAGGGATATCTTTCCATTTCTTTGTGTCATCTTCAGTTTCCTTCATCAATGTTATATAATTGTCAGAGTATAGGTCTTTCAGTTTATTCCTATGTATTTTGTTCTTTTTGATGCAGTTTTAAATGGAATTAGTTTTGGATTCCTGAACTAATGATAGTTCATTATCAGTGTATAAAAAAGCAGCAGATTTCTGTACTTTAATCTTGTATCCTGTACAAGAAAAATCCCAAGTAAACAACCTAACCTATCATCCAAAGTAATTAGAAAAGGAAGAACAAACAAAGCTCAAAGTCAGCAAAAGGAAGGAAATAATAAAGATCAGAGTGGAAATAAAATTGAGACAGCGCCCCCCCCAAAAAATAGAAAAAATCAATGAAACCAAGAGCTGTTTTTTTTGAAAAGATAAACAAAATTGATAAGCCTTTAGCCAGGCTCATTAAGAAAAGGAGAGAGGTCCCAAATAAACAAAATAAATGAAAGAGGAGCAATTACAACCAATATCACAGAGACACAAAAAACATAAGAGAATACTATGAACAGTTTTACGCCAACAAATTGGATGACGTGGAAGGAATGGATAAATTCCTAGAAATATACAGTCTTCCAAAACTGAATCAGGAAGATATATTGGGTAGGCCAAAAAGTTTGTTTTGTTTCCATAAGATGGCTCTAGTAGTATTTAGTTGTCTTTAACTTCATTCAGAATAATTTTGTTAGATTGTATTATGACAGCTGTCATGTCAGCATGCATTTAAAAAACGTATCAAAATGGGTGAATTTTTGTGTAGCCATTTTAATATTGAAAATGGAAGAAAAAAGCAACATTTTTGTCATACTAGTTTTTATTATTTCAAGAAAGGTAAAAATGCAACTGAAATGCAAAAAAAGATTTGTGCAGTGTATGGAGAAGGTGTGTGATTGATCGAACGTGTCAAAAGTGGTTTGTGAAGTTTCATGCTGGAGATATCTTGCTGGGTGATGCTCCACGGTCAGGTAGACCAGTTGAAGTTGATAGCGATCAAATTGAGAAAAATCAACGTTATACCACATGGGAGATAGCCGGCATACTCAAAATATCCCAATCAAGCATTGAAAATCATTTGCACCGGCTTGGTTATGTGTATTGCTTTGATGTTTGGGTTCCACATAAGTTAAGCGAAAAAAACCTTCTTGACCTTATTTCTGCATGAGATTCTCTACTGAAACATAATGAAAACGTTCCATTTTTAAAACAAATTTTGATGGGCGATGAAAAGTGGATACTGTATAACAATGTGGAATGGAAGAGATTGTGGGGCAAGCGAAATGAACCACCACCAACCACACCAAAGGCCGATCTTCATCCAAAGAAGGTGATGTTGTATATATGGTGGGATTGGAAGGGAGTCCTCTATTATGAGCTCCTTCCGGAAAACCAAACAATTGATTCCAACAAGTACTGTGCCCAGTTAGACCAACTGAAAGCAGCACTCGATGAAAAGTGTCCGGAATTAGTCAACAGAAAACACATAATCTTCCATCAGGATAATGCAAGACCGCATGTTTCTTTGATGACCAGGCAAAAACTGTTTCAGCCTGGCTGGGACGTTCTGATTCATCCGCCATATTCACCAGACATTGCAGCTTCGGATTTCCATTTATTTCGGTCTTTACAAAATTCTCTTAATGGAAAAAATATCAATTCCCTGGAAGACTGTAAAAGGCACCTGGAACAGTTCTTTGCTCAAAAAGATAAAAAGCTTTGGGAAGATGGAATTATGAAGTTGCCTGAAAAATGGCAGAAGGTAGTGGAAGAAAAGGGTGAATACGTTGTTCAATAAAGTTCTTGGTGAAAATGAAAAATGTGTCTTTTATTTTTACTTAAAAACCAAAGGAACTTTTTGGCCAAAGCAATAGATAACCTGAACAGACTGATGACTAGTAGTGAAATTGAATCAGTAATAAAATAACTCTTAGCAAACAAAAGTCCAGGATCCAACAGCTTCAAAGGGAAATTCTACCAAACGTGTAAAGAAGAGCTAATACCTATCCTTCTCAAACTACTCCAAAAAATTGAAAATGAGGGAACACTCCCAAATTCATTCTACAAGGCCAACATTACCCTGATAACCAAAACCAAAGACACTACAAAAAAGATTACAGGCCAGTATCTATGATGAATATAGATGCAAAAATCCTCAACAAAATATTAGCAAACCGAATCCAACAATATATAAAAAGGATCATGCACCATGATCAAGTTGGATTTATTCTAAGGATGCAAGAATGGTTCATATTCACAAATCAGTCATTGTAATATGCCGCATTAACAAAAGGAAGGATAAAAATCACATGATCATCTCAATAAGATGCAGAAAAAACATTTGACAGAATTCATCCATTCATGTTAAAAGCTCTCATCAAAGTTGGTATAGAGGGAACATATCTCAACATAATAAAGGCCGTTTATGACAAACCCACAGTTAATATCATACTCAAGTTTGAAAAACTGAAAGCTTTTCCTCTAAAAATGCTTCTCACATTTAGATTTTTCATCGATTTGGAATTTATTTTTGTATGAAGTGTGAGGGTCTAATTTTAGTTTCCCCACGTATAACCAGTTGTCTCAGCACCATTTATTAAACAGCACCTCCTTCCTCTGCCGATTTTATAAAGCCATCTGTTACAGACCTTGTTTCCACATGTATGGGTGTGTTTTGAGGTCTGCCTAGGACTGAAGGGAGATCTATTGTTTTACGTACTGTGTGCTTTTCATTTTGTCACAGTGTCTCTCTTACTATATTTACACCTAAACAAGAACCCCAGGTTATTTTCCAAAAAATAGTTTCAGTAACATACCACTCCCCTTAGCAAAACTTCAAAGCACATTTTCTTTTTGGTGTCCTCTCTCTTCTTCCCCTTTCCCAAATAAATAAAATGATTAGAGTTATGTTAAAAAATGGAAACACTCCAGAAATGTAGAGTAGTGAGTGAAAGTCATCTTCTCTCAATTAATCACTAATTAATCACTTTCACCATGTGCTTTGTGAGATTTACCTCTAAGCACATTCATTCATAGATGTATATAAACATAGTATATCAAGTTTTTTTGTGTTTTTTTTTTTAACGCTCCACAGCAACTTTTTTTTCACATGTTTGTTGGCCATCTTTCTAGGTCCTCATATCTGGATCTGTCTTCATCTTTTTGATAGCCACACAAGATTTTCATTGTGTATTTTTGTTATTATTGTACGGCTATACCAAAATGTATTTATTC